>NC_090729.1:73305765-73350765 GCF_036898095.1 Palaemon carinicauda
CCCGACATCATATATATATATATATATATATATATATATATATATATATATATATATATATATTATCGTGACATACGATGAAATCACGATAGTGTATATATAAAGACCAGTAAACAGTCATTTATCTTTTATTTTGTAAGGGAAATATTATGAACATTATGCAATGTGAGATGCGTAGAAAATTATAATTGTTGTATTGAATTATTTTGTAATAATATATTTCTTTTTGTTGAAGTTTTTGTAAGGCAAAATATATCAAATAGTTGTTTGACTCTAAGCAATCGTTAACGAGTTGTTAGTGTTTGTTTTGACGAATGCGGGTCGCGCATACGTGGATCTTCAGTCGTCTTTGAGTAATATAACTCAGAAGGAGTTAGTACCGGCTCACGTACGTGACAGTGAAGGTTATAGTTACCTTACGGTATCTCACAGGAGGGAAGGAATTAACACACCCACGAGAGGAGTTCTTATCATCCTGGATTAAAAGCTAAGTCAAGGTTTTATAAGTGTTTTATTATGTTAGTGATATTGAAGGGCATGCATGCACGTTAGATATCGTTACTGACAGACATTTGTAAAATAGGACTGTACTTCGGGTTGCCGGATAGGAAATGTTACAATGAATAGTTAAGGTTAGTAATAAATGTGAATATTTTTATTCCTGGTCAAATAATGATTTAAACACAATGCAATGTCTCGATTTATTGAATGATAGGAACAGAAAAGAATCCTTGAAAATCTGTTAAAGAACCTGGTAATATGCAAACCAAATTAGGGTAAGTTTAGGTTTTCATATTTATTGAAGATTCTATATGTTTACTATTTTGGATTCTTTTGAGTAAATATATAATGGTGCCGTGACCAGGATACTTATTATTATCGAGGGTGATGATTAATACTGAGGGATAACGTATATATTTAACATTAATATTGGTGTTAATATGTTAATATGTTTGAGAGATGTTTTTACCAACATTACGCGTCGTGAGAAAGTGTTCGTGGCGGCGGGTTGTTATGGCTAGGTCGTAATTGGCAATTTAGAAAACAGTTGACACCGTACTTTTTTGCCGTGTATCATATGAGGAGATTGGAAATTTTATATGCGTTATACATTCTGAATTGATCAGTGTTAATCGTTGCCACTAATTAAAAACATTTAGGTATGAAAATTATTTTTCACTAGTTGTGATTTTTATTGAAAAATTATTTAAAGTAGGAATAATTGTTGTAGTTGAGTTTCGGCAATTCGTTAATAGTTCAAAGTGAAGTTAATAAATTAATTCTTTCCTATGGTGAAATTTTCGAGTTGTGTGGGTTTGCGCCGACATTGATAATATCGTTGTCGCACAAGGCGTCCATTTTTGTTAATGATCGGGAATCCATTGATGGGTTAAACTAGTCTCGGCATTAATTAGGAATAACGTTGTCGCACAGGTGGCCATCTTGTTAATGACCGAGCAGTTAAGTTGAAGTTGTTTAAAAACGAAACTCTATGGGAAAGAATTTAATATAGTTGTGTTGTTGAAAATAACGTATAATGTACTAAGTAATTATTAGGTAGTTCCTTCATACACCCTTACTTGATCTATTTTTTCTTCTGTGGTAAACATTTTAGTGAATTATTAACAATGTCGGACATAGAAATATCAGACGTAGAAATGTCAGATAATAAAAATGAAAAAAACAGAAAAACGCGTAGTGCTGATACTAGGACATTCTCAGGTAAACAGAATGGAAGATACCTTTGATGAAATAAATGAAAAGGAGGGAACCCTTTGTTTTGTAACACGTTCAATAGGTGGTGCTACGTGTAATGATATCACATCTGAAGAAGTAAAGGGGTGTGAAGCAGAGGCAGTTGTGCTTTTTGTAGGAAGTAATGATATAGATAGTGAAGGTGTTGAATCAACAAGTGATATTTGAAATAATATCATAGACCTGGCAAATGATATTTCCATTGTGGATGGAGTAAAGATAGTCTATATCGTTACTGTAGAACCCCGTACAAGCCTGAGATATGTAACCTATGATGAATATCGAAGAAATCGAAATAGGTTGAACCAAAGGTTACATAAGTCAATCAGTTACTATATCATTAATAATGGTCTTACTGAAAAGGATCTAGGTCATGATGGAGTTCATTTAACTCAAGAAGCCTCTGAAACATTAGCAAGAAGAATATATGGTAGAGTCGGCAGTGATGCTGATTCAGGAGAATGGTAATAACACAAGTGGACCAAGTGGGGTGGGGATGGGGAACTACGCATTTTACATTGCATTTGTTATAAGTTGTATATAATTATGCTGATAAATTTTGAATTGAATTTTTCTTGAAGTGTGGTAATTAATTGCATTTAATGGGGTGGTTATATATGAAAAATTGTTGAAATTGTATATTCTGTATGAACAGTTGTCTGTTGAAATTGCTGAAAATTTGAAAATTTATTGGTTTTAGCTGGTTTGATAATTATCTTTGGAGAAATGTCTGATAAAGAAGCTTTGGTGAGGTCACGAGGTGGTTACAAGGGCGTAATCACCAAATGGGTAAATAAGATAGACTCTGCTATTGCCGCAGGTAATATCAATACATTGTCTTCAATTAAGGATTTAATTATGAAGCAAATGAAGATTGTGCACGACTTGAATGAAAAGAGATTAGCCTTAACCACTGAAGAAGATCGAATGAAAGAAGTGGAAGAGCAAGCAGAATATGAAGTAGTAGTTGGTGAACATTGGTATAAGTTGGGCAATGCCATCACAGGAATATCAGGAAGTGGTTCTTCTGGAAAGCCTCCACCCACACATAAGACTAATGTTAGACTGCCTAAATTGGATCTCCCACATTTCACTGGAGATGTGTTGGAGTGGAATTCCTTTTGGGAATTGTACAATGTGTCGGTACACCAGCGAGGGGATTTAGAACTAATTCAGAAATTCTCATATCTGCAAAGTTTGCTCACAGGAGATGCTCTAAAACTGATTTCAGGATTTAAGTTGGAAGCTGCGAATTATTCACAAGCTATATCTCTCCTCAGAACTACATATGGGAAAAGGATGAGATCAAACGAGTTTTAGTAAGAAGATTACTAGAAATGGAGTCTCCATCTCCTGATTCAGAAGCATTGCAATCATTCAGAGCAAATTTTAAATGTTCGATCAGATCATTAGAGAGTGAAAACCTGGAGTTGAATGAGCTCTATACTATTTTGCTTCATAGTAAGTTGCCTAAGAGTGTTAGTGAAACTGTAAAACGCCGAAGTGGGGAGGATTGGCTTGTATTTGATACATTTAAGAAATATCTGGAAGAAGAAATTCACAATCTAAGATCTTTCGTCTCAACGGATGTAAGTAAACCTGGAACTTTATCAACAATATCTACGTTCACAGCGAATTAATCACAATCTGTAAGACCTAAGAGCAAAGGAAATGTGAATAAATTTAGTTCTCAACAAACAAGAAAATGTCCAATGTGTGAAGGCGAACACTGGTGGACACAGTGTAAAACTTATGCCAGTAGGGATAAGAAATTGAGTCGTCTCGGGTTTTTACGATTATGTTTTGTGTGTGCATCAAATAAACACTTTAGTGTAGATTGTGAAAAGCAAATTTGTGGAAAGGGATGCAGATTAAAACATCATCGTGTATTATGTGATAAACAACAAACCAGCGAACCAAGTAAATCAACAAATAAATCAGCAAATAAACCTAATAATAATGGTGTGCAGGTTGGAACACTTTCCGTAAGTGATCAGGGTCAGAAACCCAAGCAGAGGTCAATTTTACCAACAGCCACAATTGTGTTGAAAGGTAAAGGAAGACATTTGGTACGCCTTCGTGGATTATTGGACACTTGTGCAGAACGAACCTTTATCAGGAGGTCAGCACTTAAGGACGTACAGTATAGATCTAAAGGCACAGAAAAAATTGCCTTAAGGGGTTATTTGACAAGCAAACCTGTGAATGAGTATGAGACGGTTAGTGTTTCCATACCTTATAAGGGTAGATTGATTATTATGGATTGTATTGTGGTAGATGAGTTACCAGAGTATACTAAGAAATTCAACGTTAAACGAAATTTGAAAACGTTGTGTAAAGCCAAAATTTGTCTAGCGGACAAGGATTTCGATCTGCCTGTGGACAAACAAGCACCCATTGATATGTTGGTAGGCGTTGATAATGTCTATAACATATTACACCCCGGATTCAGAAAGGCTGGAAAATTGATATTGTTACCTACCATATTTGGATATGTTGTGACAGGGTCCTGTAATGCCCCTCCAGTGCAGGAAACCCAGGTAACTGTGTTAAAGCTAGCAACTAACGAGGAAGTAATTGAAGCTACTCATAAATTTGATAGTGATATAAAGAATGATTTAGATATTTTGTGGAATTTAGATAAAGTAGGTATTGACTGCAATGAATTGAAAGAACATGATCGAAAGGTTCTTGAAGACTTTGAAAGTACCATTGTATATTCTGAAATGGAGAAGCAATATGTTGTGGCCTTACCATGGAAGTCTAATAAGTCAAGGCTTCCATCCAATTTTGGCATGGCGTTGGGCCGGGTTAAGCAACAGTGTGCAAAATTTCAGAAGGATGAAGCCTACCTGAACCACTATCAGAAAATCCTGAAGGATCAGGAGGATAGGGGGTTTATTGAAAGGGTGGATAAAAACAATGTGGTTGAAGATTGTCATTATCTAGCACATCATAGTGTACAGAAAGATAGTGCCACCACTCCAATCAGAATAGTTTTTGACTGTTCCTGGAGACAAGGTAAAAATGGATTGAGCCTTAACGACTGTCTGTGGACTGGACCACATATTACGACAGATTTGCTCAAGGTCTTATTGCAGTTCAGAACTAACAACTACGCCTGTATTAGTGATATAGAAAAAGCGTTTCTTATGGTGCAATTGAGAGAAGAAGACCGCAATTACACACGATTTTTATGGTTGCAAGACCCAACGGATCCAAATAGTGAATTAATTATATATAGGTTTAGAGTGGTATTGTTTGGGGCTACGTGTTCTCCGTTTCTGCTGAATGCCACTATCAAATCACATCTGGCAGCTGTAAGAAAAGATACGAGTTGTACTGAAATGGTGGATATGATGAGAAGGGGATTATATGTGGACAACCTTCAATTTACCTCCAATAATGAAGAAGAATGAATAAACTTATTTTTTGGCGCAAACAAAATATTTGCACAGGCGCACTTGTATTTAAGGGAATGGACTAGTAATAGTGATCTTTTGAATACTATTGCGGGTGCTTATCGTATAAAATCAGAAGAGAAGCAAACCTATAAAGTCTTAGGCCTAAATTGGAACATCTCTAATGATAAATTAACAATAACACTTAATCATCTTAAGACGGGTCAAACAAAACGTGAAATTCTAAGTGCAATTGCCTAAATTTATGATCCTTTAGGAATGCTTATCCCTATTACGATACGAGCTAAAATATTCTTACAGGATTTGTGGAAACAGCAGTTGAAATGGGATGATCTACTTTCAGTTCCTTTATTAGAACAGTGGAATGAGTTGTCCAAAGACTTAGAGAAAAGTCTCAGTATTTCCTTCTCCAGAGGCACTAATCTGGAGAAAACGGATTATCTCCACATTTTCTGTGATGCTAGCATAACAGCTTATGGTTGTGTGGCCTATCGAGCAAGTGGTAAAACTTCGTCTCTGATTATGGCAAAGGGTAGAGTAGCACCCATTGAAGAGTTGACTGTACCTAAATTAGAATTAATGGCTTTGTTGTTAGGTGCAAGATTGTGTAAATTTATAATTGAAACTTTTGAAGAAAATAAATTTGAGAAAATAATAATTTGGTCTGATAGTAAAGTTGCCGTGGGATGGTTAGTGACAAAGAATAATTTGCCAGTATTTGTGAAAAAATAGAGTATTGGAAATTAACTCTATAACTACGGGGATCGTCTTTTCTTACGTCCCATCCTCAGAAAACCCTAGCGACTGGATTACTAGAGGAAAAAGGACAGAAGAAGTAAAAAATAACTCCTTTTGGTGGGAGGGACCTATTGACAGGACATGGGTGAAAGAAGCACAAGCACAGGATGAAGTTATTCAAGTCCATCTTGTAGGGAACAGTGAAAAAACCCATCTGCTGAACTGGGAAAGATTTAGTAGAGTGGATAAATTTTGTAAAACTATAGCTTGGATAAGGCGATTTATTCACAATTGCAAATCAACTGGCTGTAGAAAAATTGGAAGTTTAACGCTGGAAGAACTTCAACAAGCTAAAAATAAAACGATTATCCTCTTACAAAAGGAATACTTTCCGGAAGAATATAAAGCTTTGGAAAAAGGGGGTAAAGTTTCAAAATTGACCTTATTAGTACAATTGAATCTCTTCTTGGAAGAAGGAATTATAAGATGCAGAGGAAGATTGGAACATGTCGCACAGGCGGCGGAAATAAAATTCCCAATCTTACTGCCGAAAAGTTGTTTTCTCACAAAATTGATAGTAAGGGAGCATCACTGTTTACAAGCTCAAATGGGAGTAAATGCAACCGTGGAAAGTGTGAGACAGGAATATTGGGTCCCACAGCTTCGCCAATTATCCAAAAGTGTAATTCATCATTGTATAATCTGTAAGAAAACACAAGGGAGACCCTACCGTGTAAATATTGCTCCACCATTGCCAGAATTTCGGGTGCAGAGAAAACAACCCTTTAGCGTTACGGGGGTAGATTATACAGGAGCGTTGTTAACTAAGGAGAAACAGCAAAATCCTGAAAAGGCCTATATTGTGTTGTTTACTTGTCCAGTTACTAGAGGAATCCATATCGAATTAGTAAAAGATCTGTCCTGCAATTCGTTTCTTATGGTGTTTCGAAAGTTTTGTAGCCGTCGGGGATTTCCTTCTTTAATGCTAAGTGACAATGCTACTACCTTTGTATTGACTTCAGTTTATTTGAAAAACATGGCAGAAAGTTCCTTAGTGCAAGAACACCTGAATGCTATCGAATGTAAATGGAAGTTCATACCAGCCAGAGCACCTTGGTTTGGAGCTATATGGGAAAGATTGATTGGTCTTTTGAAAACCTGTCTAAAGAAAGTAATAGGTCAGGCCTTTCTCAGCTTTAGTGAACTTTCCTGTGTTGTGACTGAACTTGAAGCAATTATTAATGACAGACCCTTAAGTTATACATCGGGAGATTTTGACCAGTTGGATATTCTGACGCCCAATCATTTGATTTTAGGACGTAGATTGAGATCTTTCCCTAGGGAAGTCATAGATTGGAAAGATGAAACTAAGGACCCTCTGTATGGTGGAAATAAGGATGTTGGAAAGCGATTTTTGTACATTACAAAAAAATGTGATGACCTGTGGAAAAGGTGGGAGAGAGAATATTTAACTTCTCTCAGAGAAACTCATCGGGTAGGAATCAGACACGAATCTTGGTCCAAAATGGGAGATGTTGTGCTGATACACGATGAAGGACCGAGAAGTCGTTTGAAGCTCGGTCAAATTGTCAAATTACACGTGGGACCGGATGATGTCTTGCGCGTGGTTACTTTAAAAACCCCATAAGGTCAAGTAATGAGACCTGTTGTCAAGCTATATCCTTTGGAATTATGGCAAGAGACTGATGTTGTCATATCTGAGAAAACTGATAACAAAAGCACCCGACCGAGCAGGAAAACAGCACAGGTCTCAGGCGAGAAGAGCCCTCATTCAAGCGGGACAATTATAACTGTAAATATTGTTTCTGTTTGCTGGGAGTGTATCATGACTTACGATGAAATCACGATAGTGTATATATAAAGACCAGTAAACAGTCATTTATCTTTTATTTTGTAAGGGAAATATTATGAACATTATGCAATGTGAGATGCGTAGAAAATTATAATTGTTGTATTGAATTATTTTGTAATAATATATTTCTTTTTGTCGAAGTTTTTGTAAGGCAAAATATATCAAATAGTTGTTTGACTCTAAGCAATCGTTAACGAGTTGTTAGTGTTTGTTTTGACGAATGCGGGTCGCGCATACGTGGATCTTCAGTTGTCTTTGAGTAATATAACTCAGAAGGAGTTAGTACCGGCTCACGTACGTGACAGTGAAGGTTATAGTTACCTTACGGTATCTCACAGGAGGGAAGGAATTAACACACCCACGAGAGGAGTTCTTATCATCCTGGATTAAAAGCTAAGTCAAGGTTTTATAAGTGTTTTATTATGTTAGTGATATTGAAGGGCATGCATGCACGTTAGATATCGTTACTGACAGACATTTGTAAAATAGGACTGTACTTCGGGTTGCCGGATAGGAAATGTTACAATGAATAGTTAAGGTTAGTAATAAATGTGAATATTTTTATTCCTGGTCAAATAATGATTTAAACACAACGCAATGTCTCGATTTATTGAATGATAGGAACAGAAAAGAATCCTTGAAAGTCTGTTAAAGAACCTGGTAATATGCAAACCAAATTAGGGTAAGTTTAGGTTTTCATATTTATTGAAGATTCTATATGTTTACTATTTTGGATTCTTTTGAGTAAATATATATATATATATATATATATATATATATATATCTATATATATATATACATACATATATATATATATATATATATATATATATATATATATATATATATATATAGATATATATACATACATATATATATATATATATATATATATATATATATATATATATATATATATATATATATATATATATATATATCTTTCTATCTATCTATCTATCTATCTATCTATCTATCTATCTATCTATATATATATATATATATATATATATATATATATATATATATATATATATATATATATATATATATAACTATTGGAGCGCTTGTATCCTTCCGTTCAATTCACTGGTCAACAAAATTAAAAAAGTTTTTTGGTTCTGACATATTTTGTAGTGATTCATACTAATTTTGTCCTGTAGATTACGAATATGATCTCCATGTTTCTCTATTACTTCTAGTTTTTGAGAACCATGAATTGTGTAAAAACGCCAGTTATGAAAGAAAAGTCTTGGTATTATTAAATTTCATTATTTTCCTATTCATGTCTTACTGCTTAGTATTTATGTATATGTATATATGTGTGTTTGGGTGTGTATGAAAGACAGGGAGAGTAATAAGGAATATACAATTAAGCATTTGTACAATACTCAAAAAGCTATAATTTTTGGTCTCTTATGATACAAAATGGGAATATTTCTCACTTCTGATCTTGTGATGATATGTATACAATAAACACAAAAATATTCCGAATACTAAAATAATTTCTTATTGGATTTCAGATTGCTTATTCTATGAAGGTTACTGAAAGTGCTTAATCAAGGACAAGAATGGAACGTGATAAATGCATTAATTCTTCAGATACTTTCTGTTACATCTGTAGAGTTTTCACACCTGAAACCTTGATAAAATCTATCACAAAAATGTTAAAAAAGCATACAAACTATACTTTAAATGCCCGGTTGGTGATCAAAATAAGAAATGGGCACCTCACATTGCACGTAAGCCCTGTGTAAATCATTTGAATGAATGGATGCATGGCAAACGGCCTTCTGGTTTGCCTTTTGCTGTACCAATGGTTTGGCGTGAACAAAAAGATCATTCTTCTGACTGCTACTTCTGCCTCACTGATACTGAAAGTTATTCTGTGAAAACTCGATTTAAGATTAAGTATCCAGATGTGCCATCTGCTCACAGACCAGTTTCTCACAGTCCTGAGTTACCAGTTCCCAAACCTCCATTAGGTAAGCAAAGTGAGTCAGAATCTAGTGAAGATGGTGAATGCATGGATACTGACTTTCAAGATGTAGAGAGCAAGGAGCCCCATCTTATTAGTCAAGAAGAGTTGCATGACCTTGTAAGAGACCTTAATCTACCCAAAGAGAAAAGTGAACTACTAGGATCCAGACTCAAGCAATGGAATCTGCTGGAAGGAGTTCACGCTACCACTTTCCGCCAAAGGCATGAGAAGCTCTCACAGTATTTCAAAATGGATGACAAATTTTGTTACTGCTATGATGTTGTGTCACTAATGGAACATCTTTGTAAATCTCATGCTTATGAAAAAGATGGGTGGAGGTTATTTATCGATTCTTACTTGTTACTTGTTTTGGGTTTAAATCCAACCCTCCACTGAAGTCAAGTGAACTACTCGGGCGGGTCCATATTAATCATCTAACGAAACATTTTCATTATAACTTATACAATTCTTTGATTGTAGCATCTTCCAAATCATATGATCTTGTGAAAAGTAATGTCTTTGGTTTCTTCTTAAATTCAATTGCTCCCTTTAGGTCCTTCATTTCAGTTGGCAGTTTATTATAATGTCTAGGCGCACAGTAGCTAAAAGCCCTTTCACCAAATTTACTGTTTGTTCTTGGTTCAGATAGCCTATGTTTGTCACTCAAGTGTCTTATGTTAACATTTGTTTCTAGTTCTAGTTTATTCAGGCATTCTTTTAGATATTTTAGTTCATTTTGGTTCAGCATCTTAAACGTTAGTAAGAGTAGCTTGTATTCAATTCTCGCTTTTACCGGTAGCCAGTGTAATTTAATTAGTGCAGGGGTAACTCTTTCCCTATTATGTAGTCCTTTTATTAATCTAGCGGCTCTGTTTTGTACTCTCTGAATTTTCTTCAGCTGATAATTCGGTAAGCCATAGAACAGTGAATTGCAGTAATCAATTCTTGAAAATATGTGGTGATTAATGAGTATGGCCATAGATTTTTCATCTAAGTATTTACTAATAAATGCTATGTTTCTAATATGATAGTTACAATTTCTTACCATATTACTTATATGTTCATTCATTGTCAGTCTATCATCCATGATTACTCCAAGATTCCTGACAGATTTCTTTAGGTCAATGATCGATTGACCTATTTCAATTCTTTAGAAGCATTCGATTCTTTTTATATCTTTTTCATTTCCAAAAATAATACATTCACTTTTATCTTCATTGAGCTTGAGCTTTTTTGTTAACATCCAAGCCTTAATGTCATTCATTATTTCATGTATCTTTCTTTTAGCTTCATCAACTGATTCTATTGGGAAATAGAATTGTGTATCATCAGCGTATATTTTAAACTTAAACTCTGTGAGTTTCAAATATTTTTGCCAGTTCAATCGTGTAAATTTCAAACAGGAGAGGACCTAGTACACTGCCTTGAGGCACCCCTTTGGTTAGTTTTCTTGTCTCAGACTCAACATTTGATATTACTACTTTAACTTTGCGGTTTTCAAGATAACTCACACACCAGTCATATGCTCGTTCTACGATGTCCACAGCTTTAAGGTCTTCCATCAGATATGTATGTTCTACAGTATCAAATGCTGCACTTAGATCAAACATCACAAGAATGCAACACTTGCCATTTGTTATAATTTCTGTTATGTCATTTTTTATCGCTAACACTGTTGTTTCTGTGGAGTAATTTTTTCTGTATGCAGATTGATCATCAGGTATGGCATTAGATTTTTTCAGGTGTTTCCAGGTTTGTTCGTGTACAGCAGTTTCAATAATTTTCGAAAAATATGACAGATTTGATATTCGCCTATATGAACTTAAATTGTCTGCATCACCTTTTCCTTTATACACAGGCTTGATACATGCAACTTTTTCACAATCAGGGAAAACTGCCTGTGTTAGACTCATATTTACCATGTTTTGGTAGGTCTCTTGTAGTCTGGTGAAATTTTCTGCATCTTTTACATCGTTAATTGGAAATGGGTCATTTCCGCAGTAGGTTATTTTTACTTTCTTTATTATTCTCATATAATCACTCTGACTTAACTCTTTGAATACCCTTAGCTTATTTACACCTGTTACTGATGTATTCCTTCGCTCTGTTGTGCCGATGTTGTGAAAACTGGAGCAGATTTGATTTATTTTTTCTTCAAAATAATCAATAAAATCATTTGCTAGGCATTTAGGATCATTAGTTATGTCGGGCAATACTATTTCTGTCTTTAGACCTAAAAGTTTCTTTAGGTTCTTATGTATTTTCCGTGGGTCATTTTCATTGCACACTTTTTTATAGTAGGCCTTTTTTTTTTTTTAACTAAGATAAGGTAATTGTAGCAATTTCTAGCTACTTTGTAATGTTATCAAGATGTAGGGTGAAATCACCACATATAACTATATTTCGATTGTCATTCAATGTATCTAGTAAGTTATTAAATTCATCTAGAAACATTCTTTTGCTTTTGCTCGGTGGTCTATAGAGTATAACTATTTGTAGATTTACATTTCGAGATAAAATTTTAATATTCATATATTCAAATGAATTAACTATGAGATGATTTCTTACTGTAACTTTGTATGATTTCTTAATTAAGATTACAATGCCACCACCTCTTTTGTTTTCTCTTGGTTCATGATAAAAGTTATAAGATTTAGGTGTCATTTCATTTATTTTCGATCTGTCACTCACATTACCACTCAACCAAGTTTCAGTTAATAAGCAAATATCCACATATTGATCACTTACAACTTCCTTAATGATATGAGTTTTATTGCCAATGGATTGTATATTTATTAGATTACATGATATTTTCTTAATCGAAGCCATGGTCAGTATTGTTTCTGGCTCTTGTTATTTCTTGTTTATAAACTTCACAGTTTACTCTATCATAGGATTTATGTTTTGTGTCATCATAGTTCTTTCTCACACAATTTATGCATTTAAC
This sequence comes from Palaemon carinicauda, assembly GCF_036898095.1. NCBI lineage: Eukaryota > Metazoa > Arthropoda > Malacostraca > Decapoda > Palaemonidae > Palaemon > Palaemon carinicauda. The sequence goes on from NC_090729.1 coordinate 73,318,483, forward strand.
TTCAACAACATTGCAATGACCCGCTTTATGTTCTCCCGCGCACTTGGGGCACAACTGTTTATTTTTGCAATTTGCTGCACTATGCCCAAATTCCTGGCATTTGTAACACTGGTAGGGCATGTAATGGTCGTAAACATTACATATTCTATTTGTGAGTAGTCATAAAATGGCAACACAGACTCACCCGGAAATGGGGGTATGGCCACAGCGGCTCACCCGGAAATGAAGGGTATGGCCACAGGGGCTCACCCGGAAGTAAAGGTAAGGGTACAGAGGGTCACTGTGTATGGAAGTGTAGTATTATTTGAAGTCTTTTGTTTACAAACATTGATTTGAAGGTCGTGTGGTTCGTAATGACATATGTACGTGACGGGGGGGGGGGGGGTATAAGTTTTTGTTTACAAACATTGATTTGAAGGTCCGGGAACTGTGTCACTATTAAAGGGAATTTGTTTACAAAACATTGAGGACGTAACCATTTGTTATTATCAGCCTACTCTTCGTAATGACGTACGTACGTGTTTATACGTGTTGATACGTGTCCAGGAACTGTTTACCCAACCTTGAGGAGGTAAACGTAGTGTGCTACTATTAAAGGGAATTTGTTTGCAAACATAATTATTATTATTATTATTATTATTATTATTATTATTATTATTATTATTATTATTATTATTATTATTATTATTATTATTATTAATAATAATAGCACCTGTCCCAACCCGTCCGAGTACCGTTCCCCTCCGGTCAAAGGTCTAACCCTTCGCCTTCCGTTCTCCACCCGTAGATAGGGCTAACCACCTGTCCCAACCCGCTCTCCACACACTCACCAAAATACATGGGTAGATTAATATAAGAAACATAGTACTTAATATTTGTTTATTTAAAGGAAACATCAAAATTACTGTAAAATAAATACACAGCCTAACTTCCAATGAAGACAAAAAAACATTCTCTCTCTCTCTCTCTCTCTCTCTCTCTCTCTCTCTCTCTCTCTCTCTCTCTCTCTCTCTCTCTCTCTCTCTTAAGAGAATGTGTTTGACCTTCCAACTTTTACCCTGGCATATTTGAGGATAACGCTAAGATGGCTTCACACACACACACACACACACACACAGACACACACAGACACACACACACACTCTCCAAAATACATGGGTAGATTAATATAAGAAACATAGTACTTAATATTTGTTTGTTTAAAGGAAACATCAAAATTACTGTAAAATAAATACAGACAGCCTAACTTCCAATGAAAATATCATATGAATGGAAGTACGAGCTATTTATATGAAAAACTTACAACATTCGAAAATCAACCTCATCGGGGTCGGGGAAACTGTTTCCCCCGTATTTCATTTGAGGGATATTGTTACTCTCGCCCCTTTTTTTAAAGGGACGAGATAACGATACCCTCAAATTATCCTTGGGGGTTTTGCCTACCCCTTTGGATTTTTTCTTCTTCCGGCTCTCCTCCTCTGCTTCCATTTCACGGGCCTTCTTCTTCCTGCTCTCTTCCTCCGCTTCCATTTCGCAGAGCGTGACCAAAACCTGCGAATCCGAGAGAGTCTCTCCTCGCTCCAGGGCCACGTCCCCGGAACAAGTCTCGTTGGTAGGCCCCACTTCACCCATGGAGATATCAACACCCGTTGATGATGGCATCTCGTTTATCACCATTATTAAAAAGTCCACTTGTGTGTCGTTATGACTGGTCTCTTCTTCTTCCCGTCTCTTAACTGCTATTGATAAAAATCCTTCATGGAACTTCTCGCGCCGAAGACATCCTTCGAGAGCCTTCTCCAGTAACTGTACTGTAGTCTCGTGATCTTTGAGGGTGGTACCCAACTGCTTCACCATCTGCTCAGCGGCTGCTTTTCCTTGAAGGTCCCTCTTGACCTTCCGGACATTTTCCAGGTTTCGCCGAATTAGTGCTTCATCAATCAGAGGAATATACACACCTACGGGAATAAACATTGAAATATAAGTTTTGGAAATATAATCAAGGCTCACACACACACACACACACACACATCAAAATACATGGGTAGATTAATATAAGAAACATAGTACTTAATATTTGTTTATTTAAAGGAACTTCAAAACTTCCAATGAAAATACTTTGAAAAAACTCACTCCTCTGGAAGCAGGTAATCTCCTCATCCAGAAGATGGGCGTCGTTCTTGTACGAGTATTCCATGCTTGTTTGCTGTAAGGTCCCGTGTGTGTCAAAGGTCAAATTGACTTCAGTTGGCGAACTTACCGTGTGTGTCAAAGGTCGAAGTGACTCCACTATATATAGTACGCACGTAAACACAAACGTACACACGCACCCAGGCCCACAGTTTTAAGGATTCACCTACCAACCCACCTACGGTTTAAACGTTTACCACCGTCACTGCTTCCCTCAGGGGGACCCAGCTTCGTCAGTTTGGTGTGCGCGCTTCCAGCAGTTGTGCAAGCGTGATTTACAGCATGGAGAATTCCTCACCAGGTATAATATAGCCTTATCAGTGAAATTTCGAAAATATTTATGATGTGAATATTGCGATTATGTTAAGTGTTGGTGAATTAGCTATTACTTTTCTTTCTTCCTTTTTTTTTTAGAGAAGTGGTGTGTGAAAAGGAAATTTGAAAAGAGTGAGTCTCATCTCCCGATCAAAAAACGAAAGAAACATCATGCAAGTAAGTACTGTTTAATATAAAAATGTAATGTATAGTACCATTATCTTTTTTCGAAATATTCAACCCAAGGATTATTGCAAGTTTAGTCTGAAAGGAATTGTTAAAGTAGAATAAGATCTAGGATGGAGATTCTCTAGTTTCTTTTTTGCGTATTTATAATCATTACGTGTGTTACAATTTGGCTTTACAATGCGTGCTTAAAATTTGCCTTAGACCTTTCAAATAAACTACAACAGTAGCATTTCTCTCTCGTTCCAGTGCTTACGCCTAGAGGGGAATTACCTGTAAATACATCGTCTCATCACGCAATTCCTACATCCTCAAAAACGGATGGAGGGGAATTACCTGAGAAAACAACACCACCTCTACATGCAATTGCTACAACCTCAACAGGTGAAGTTTCACGTGGGCAACCTCCCACACCTGGGGGATCCCCCTCGACACCTGATACGGGACCGGCACTCATTCTCATTAATAGAGAGACCGCCTTCAATTACCTGTACGTTGTTGAAGAATTCTCAGCCCCCTCAGTAGGTGACCCAACATTATTTATGGTAATTTGTAGGGATGATATTAGTGTGCGAATACGGAAATATTTTAAAAACAAAACATTTACAGCCAAGATTGTGGGACTTTTGAACTCTAGTATGAGGAAGCTAAGCTTTCAAAAATTGGGGGAAACGGAAAACGAACCTGTGGAGCTTTGGCTCCCAGCGACGATTATTAACGCTAGTGAAATCAATAAGCTCTTAGATAAATGGGAAAGTTTCATTGAAGATAAATTCCCACAAATAAGCAGTGAATTAAGGGGGAGTGGGTAGACAGTTGAAGGCGTCAAGAATTTTAAACTCTTTTTTCACCGCCAAGCTGTAATGTCTGGAATGGGTGCATACATTTATCCTAAGAAAGAAGTCCGCGGAAGTGAGAAAGTTTTTAATCCCTCTGGAATTGGGAATTCCTGCCTAATTCAGTGTCTGGCTGCCTACTTTATCGCTAAACAACAGCCATCTCCGCGCTGGAAAAATATTTATCGCGCTGTAAATAGTATTCAACGTTGCTCAGAATACGTCAATTTTACCTGACTCACCTTCCCCATCTAATGGGAAGACATTTCACGCCTCGAGTTGGCAAATCATATCTCCATTTACGTTTACGAAATGGAAAAATCTGCGGACGGAAGGTACCTGCTGCAATTGTCGAGGCGGGGAATGAAAAAATTTCCAAGCATAGTCCCACTTCTCCTCTTAGATGGGGAACAAACATGCCTCATTAAGGATTTTCATTCCTTCGTGAAATCCTTTGCCCGGGTAAGATCTCTCGACCCTCTGTACTTTTGCCATAACTGTCTATCACAGCATTCGACAACCTCTAAGCAAGAACAGCATGAAGCCAGTTGTGATCTCGCTGTAACGTTGAATTTTCCCCCCGTCGGAAGCACAGTAAAGTTTAGAAATCAGCATAAGACGCAAAAGTTTTCCTATATTTGCGTCTTTGATATGGAATCGGCTTTAGAGAAATCTCCCGGTGCGTATGGTGTAGAGACAATACATAAATCAATAGCGTACTGCTACATCATTTTCGATTGCATAGGTCAAAGAGTGGCTTCTAGTTATTATTGCGGAAACGATTGGGTTGACAAGTTTCTGGCAGATCTTAATGCTTGTTAGGAGACAATAAGAAAGTGATGGCGAACTTTCCCCATTCATATGACAGCGGAGGATGAAAGGGCATTCCTTGAGCAGGGCGTATGCCAATTGTGCAAGTCACCATTCAAAGACGGGAGCGATAAACATAGACATCACGACCACGCCAGTCCTAATAACAATTCTATTGGGGCGTACTGTAGGCGATGTAATTTATCATGCCGCGAACAAAAAACGCATCTCCCTGTTTTTGCCCACAATTCGAGTTATGACTTAGGCCTCATCCTTAAGGATATTAAAGATAAAGTCCAAATCAGTATCATGACGAAACAAGGTCTAAAAATTCAGCGAATGTCTGTTGGGAATTTAATTTTTCTCGACTCTCTAGCCTTTCTAGGGTCTTCTTTGGATAGTTTAGCTTCTGAATATTTTAGGGATGGAAGGAAAGCACGATTAACGGAGGAAATGTTAAGTGGGATAAAGAATGAGGAACTTAGGGCTGAAATTATTCGGGGTAAATTATCTTTCTGCTATGACTATATAGACAGTCTTTCAAAACTCGAGGAAAGGCAGTTACCCCCTCAATCGGCATTTTACAACAGGCTAAAGGCGTGTGATCTATCGGATGAGGAGTATAAACGCGCCCAGCGTGTTTGGACTATCGCCAAAAGCCAAACTCTGAAGGATTTTCTCCTCCTATACCTCATTGTAGACACTAGCCTATTAGGGGATATTCTCATTTGGTGGCATGATATTCTTTATAGTAAGTACGGTCTTGATTTACCACACTATGTTTCACTTCCATCCTACGCTTTCGACAGCTTTCTTAAAATGAGTAACATCGAGTTGGATCACGTCTATGATGAGGAATTGTATAATCTTATCAGGCACAATGTGAGGGGCGGGTTCACTTCCGTTGTGCGTCAGTCATTCACAGCCAACAACCGTGAAATAAATTCTTCTTTTAATCCAGACCTCCACCAAAGCTCTTACATCCTATATTTGGATTTCAACTCTCTATACGCAACAGTCATGACTAGAAACCTCCCCGCCGGTGGGATTCGTAAACTTTCCGATGAAGAAAAAGATCTGTTTTTAGGAAGAGGTATTGAAAATGTTATCACGAATGAAGACAAGGGATACTGGCTCCTCGTCACTACAAAAGTACCTTCGGAAGAAGTTGCTAGAGCGACAGATGAACTCCCCCTATGCTTATCTCATGAAAAAGTCACCTTTAGAAATCTATCTCCCTATTGTAAAAACGTGCTAGAGAAGGAAGGAGGACAGATGGGTGTAAAGTGCAAAAAACTTATGGCCACCCATCGTAGTAAAAAGGAGTATCTTATTTCCCTCCCCCTTCTTCAGCTGTATATGGACTTAGGTCTGGAACTGGAAGCTGTTCATTCAATCTATGAATTCAATCAAAGTGTTTACATGAACGATTTCATCAAAACTAACATTGAAGCGAGGACAGCGGCCACCTCATCAACAGAGAAAAAAGCTTTTAAGGCTATGAGTAACTGCGTCTTTGGGAAGACTTTACTCAACCCTTTGAAATACGCGGAAAAAAGTTGAGTTGTTACGAAGCCCGCGGTTTACTTAAAAGAGGCTCGTAACCCGCGGCTAAAATCATCCATTCGTTTGAGTGAAGACCGTGTTATCTGCACTTCCACCCTTCCGCAGGTTGTCATCAATATGCCTAATTATATAGGATTTGCCATTCTGGAAGCGGCCAAGTTTGATCTCTATTATTTCTTTTATAAAATACTCAAGCGTAAGTATGGTGATAAAGTCAAACTCATTTACACTGACACAGATAGTTTCATTTTTGCTCTGGAAGTTCCCGACCTTAACTCGGAGTTTGCTCAAGAACCCCTGAAATCGTATATGGATTTTTCCAACTTCGATGAAGACCACCCTCGTTTTAATAATGAAAGAAAAGGCGAGTTGGGGCTTTTAAAATCGGAAACTGGTAGTACATTAATAGCAGAGGTGAAAGCGTTGAAACCTAAAATGTATTCTCTGTTACTAGCCAACCAGGAGCAGATTAACAGGGTAAAAGGTATCCCCAGCCACCTACATTCTCGTATGAAGCATGAACAGTATACGCAAATCCTGGAAGATCATCGAGTCAATTACGTCACTGTGCGTACAATTAGAAATGTTCAGGGGCAGATGAGCACCACCAAAGTAGAAAAGAAGTACCTTTCAGCCTTTGACGCAAAACGTTTCCACGTAAGTCAATACATTTCTTACGCATACGGTCATCCGGATATTGTAGTGGAGGAGGATGAGCAAGTAGCGAGGGAGGTCCCCACCAACAATCCTCTCCCCAAATTAGCGGTGGCTTATTATTCTCCACCAGACCTGCTTCCTTGCGTTTATCAAAATTTGTGGAAAAAGAGAGAAGAAAAGGTTGCTGAGTACTTTCCTCTACCCGAAGGAAATTCATCTACATTGGCGTGAAAGGGGAAACACACTTCTCTCTCTCTCTGTCTCTCTCTCTCTCCTCTCTCTCTCTCTCTCTCTCTCTCTCTCTCTCTCTCTCTCTCTCTCTAATTGCTAAGTTCGATTTCCCTTTGTAAATGTATTGTCAACTGGGTTGGTACTTTTTATTAATGGGGGTATTCATTCCACAGTACTTATATCATTACATTTGAAGTAAAGGCACAGTTAAATGCGGGATCTGTTAAAATGTACAAGTGTTTTAACGAAGAAGACTTGGACATTTTTAGGGAGCCGGCGCATATTATTGTGTCTGGCTTCTCCAACTCGGGAAAATCTTTCTTAGTTGAACAACTTATATTAAAGTACGAAAGTAAGTTTACGCACATTGTTATGTGTGGTGTGGATAGTCATACTTTGAAAACCCATCCAACAATTGGGCCAAAACTCTCTCTCTACGCCAATATCGTAGACCCGATGAGTGAGATAGATACGGAAGCTGGGGTCTACTCGATATTATACATCCTCGATGATGTTTTTCTCGAGGCTGTCCATGACAAAATTGTTGTAGACGTCTTTACTAAGGGTCGGCATAAAAATATCTCTGTTATTTTTATTACGCAAAATATGTTTTACGGTGGTAAATACGCCAGGAATATAAGTATAAATGCCTCGCATATGCTTTTGCTGAGAACTAGGAATATGTCTCAAGTTGAGTTATTAGGAAGGCAAATATTCGGTTCGCCTTTATCGAAAAAATTTGTGAATGTTTATAAAAAGGCTGTTATGGCTAAACCCTTTTCCCATTTGCTGGTAGATTCAAGTTTAAATACTCCTAGCGAACTCCAGTTGAGAACAAATATAGCAGGGAGTTCCTCGTGTGAGGTAGTTTTTGGAGAATGGGAGACGTAAAGAGAAAGATTTTGGAAACCGTATATGAAAACTATTCACACCCATCAAGCTTGGGGGGTATAAAATCCATCTACAAAGCCGCTAGAGCTCTGAACCCGGGAATTACCGTAAGTAATGTAAAAGACTATTTGGCGACGAAAGATGCTCATACATTGCATACACTCACAAGAAAACATTTCCAGAGACGTCAAATGGTGTCTCCAGCTCCTAGAGTTATTATCAGTTGCGATCTCGCGGATATGCAGCGTTTATCTAAATTTAACAAGGGCGTAAACTATCTTCTTATTTGCATAGATATCTTCTCCCGTTACCTCAAGATTGTTCCTCTCAGAAACAAGAAAGCGCAGACTCTGTTAATAGGCTTAATATCGATCGTTTCCTTACCAGAATTTCTTGGGGTCAGCCGCCTTCTTACTGACCGCGGGTCGGAATTTTTACATCTAAGTACCTGGAAGAAAAAAATATAAAACTTTACAGTGTCTCCTCATATGAAATCAAAGCTGCCATTGCAGAGCGTGTTATATGTACGCTAAAGCAAAAGATATATAAGCATTTAACTCTGCGAAATACCCTCGTCTATGTTGACGTCCTCCCCCAACTTGTAAAAAACTATAATAGATCCCCGCACCGAGGATTGGGAGGGGGACTGACTCCCCTTGAAGTGCATAGATATACAGACCCAGAAATCATTAGACAGCAATTTCGGAAAATGTATAAAGCAAGCATGTTTAAACCCAAACAAAATAGTAATGCACTAGACGTAGGTCAGTCTGTGCGTATTGCGAGTGAGCTCCGACGGTCTGTATTTCATCGCGGGTATAAAATACAAAATACACTAGAAATATTCAAAATTAGAAGCGTAGACAAGAGTCAGGCCCCATTGACTTATTATCTGGAAGATCTTGCCGGTGAAAAAATTGAGGGTTTTTTTTATAGAGCGGAACTAATACCTACGGCTATACCAGAAACTTTCCCTATAGATATTATCAGAAGGAAAGTCGAGAAGGGAAAAGTCAAGTATCTCGTATCATGGAGAGGGTATCCCCAAAGTTTTAACTCGTGGATACATAGTAAGGATGTTGAAAGGTTAGTCGGGAAAACTCGGAAATGAAATCCCACATACACAAACATGCTGATTTTCTTCTCTTCTTAAATAACCTCCCCGCCAGAAAAAGGTCTGAATTAATTCCTTTACTAAAGAGGACCCATCTTGATTGCTTATCGGAGATCTTTTCCAACTTTTTAAAGGAAAATCTGACTCGTGATAGTAAATCAGTAGAAAAGGTGAAGAAATATAGGAATGAAATAAGGACGGTAGCCCGGAAAAAGACACCGCTTAAAGAGAAAAGAAAAATCTTATCATCGCAGAGAGGGGGTGCTATACTTTCAGTACTTCTGCCTTTAGCAGCGAGTCTAATTTGGGGTTTGTTAGGAAGATGAAAGAGTATTGCCTAATACCGCGGAAGACGGCGGAAGGATTTAGTCTCCACCAAGACAGTGGGGAAAGTAGAGTTCAAAACTCTAAACAAAATGTAGAGGAGAATGGAAAGGGAGATAAGCAGCAAGGGGGGGGGGAGGAGGAGATAATAGTGATTTACTACGTAATCTATTGCAAATGATACAAGCGATGAAGTCCAAGTTTGAAGGTAAGCCAAAGAAAAGAAGACGTAAAGGGTTAGGGGGAAAACTAAAACGTGAGCCCGATCCTCTCCCCCTCCCTAAACAGGTGGTGTACAGCAATCCCCCTCTCGACCATCTGATAGATATGCAACTAACACCAAGCAACAAAAGGCACGCCCTTGCTTTTCTCAAGTTTTTTGAAGGACGGAATGACTTCCAGTGGGATGATAAGGGAAATTTGAGAAAACCCATCGATCGTTTAAATGTAATGGTAGTGTTAAAGAAATTGATTCAACAAGTGGGTGCTATAGAGGAAGAGGACCTGCCTTTTTATAAAATCCTGTTGGATACAGCGGGAATTCCTTATTCATATATAAAGAATGCAAAAGCTCGGCTGCAAATCTATGGAAGTAAGGTGAAAATTGGGAAAGGTAGCCGAAAACGCGAGGAAACTAAAAGAAAAGAATTAAAAGACAAACTGCGTTGGGTTCCTTATTAGAAATTACAGTCTGGTGTAGATGGGTGTGAAATATGTGTGCTAACATGTTGCACCATCCGAAATAGGAAACGGCGGGGGGGGGGGGGGGGGGGGGGGTGACTATGACTGAGGTGATGTGCGGAGATTGGTGCCGCAACTTTTCAGTCTACAACGGGACCTCCTCAGAATGCAGTACTCCCCTCTTACACTCTCCATCACTTCCTTTAAAGACAGGGTCCTAAAGAGGGGCGATGTCTGCTTGGTAGTGGGTGGGAATTCTATAGCCGTTGAGTCATACGGCCTAGCTGGTGAGACTTATAAAGCCTACCCATACGGTGATATTGTGAGCAGTAGAAGACGTCTTTTTAATTTGTCTCAGTGCATTCGTGACGATCGACATCCCGTCGGAAGTGCCATCCTGAGGAAACCCCCGAGTTTCCCCACAGCGAATGTACCATACGTAGCCACCCTAATTACCCAGTTTAACTATGGGTATTCTTACGACAACGATAGTGATGGGAAGCTTCGATCGTATGTGGAAACTTCAAAAGATACTCATTTTGCCGTAAATTTGCAAAATGACACTACCGAGGCCCGCATTTTCAACTTTAAGAGGTGTCTAAATGAACTAGAACAGTGTGCGCTGGAAAAAAAAATGATAGTATAAAAATTTTCGCTGTACCTATTGGAATTGGGCGGTCTGGTCGTGCTGATCCAATATGGATGCAGTACTATTTGCCCGAGTTGGAGAATTCAGCGAGGAGGATGGCTGGAAGTGGTAAACAGCTTATTTTATTAGCCACTGAAAAATGCACGTTACCCACAGAATTGGGAAACCTGGAAAGGTTTTCACTCGCGGCACCGAAGGATTTACCCGCTAGTGCTTCTATTTGATTATTTTCAATGTTCTTTTTTATTTCATTGAAAAAAAGTTATAGGGTGTATTATTTTTCACTTTTAAGTTTGACTAAATGTACTCTTCATTCTGCGAATGAGATGATTTTCATTTTCTCGTATTCTACTTTTTAAAAATAGTAATAAAGTAGACCATTTTGTTCTTATGTTTGGATGATGTAATTCTCATCTGCGAATGAGAGGATTTAATTTTCTTATATTTTGTTTCTCTCTTTAAAAAAAGAAAAAAAAATATCTTGTATTTTTATGTTTATGTAATTCCCTTTCAGCGGCTGGGAATAATTATGTAAGTGTCTTTGAACTCTTAAGTTTGACGTAATGTACTCTTTCTGCGAATGAAACGATTTTTTTTCATTTCAGATATTTTACCCGTCAAAAAATAGTTATAAACTGTGTCATGTTGTACTTTTATCTTTGGGTTATATAATCCCCATTCGGGGATAATTATGTAATAGTGACTTCATTAATAAAAAGTCTTACTGTCTTTTGGTTTTGGGTTATGTAATCCCCATTCGGGGATAATTATGTAATAGTGACTTCATGCGTATCCAGTGACTATTTGGCTGGGTTCAAGATACCCTTGACAAGACCTAAGTCAATTATACTTATTGCAAATACGCTTGCTTCTTACCAACATCGCAAAGTGGGGCACTGGGTCGTTTTTATTATCCAGAAGTCCTCATTTCAAAACATCATCTTTCACGACCCTCTAGGTATACCACCTGAAGAACATTCGATGTATTTTACCGAATTTTTACGAAGGCATTCCAACATGAAGTGCTTTGCCAATGTTATACGGGTGCAAAATTACAATTCGTCTCTGTGCGCGTTTCATTGCTTATATTTCACACACAGTGTAACTTTAAACGGAGTGTGTGGAGCCATTAGGAAACTGAGGGAACATTTATCACCATCCAATTTAAAGGAAAATGATGTCACTGTATTACTTTATTATCTTTTACATCTTAACAGTCATCCATGTATGTATATCTGGAGTCACACCAAGCCAGAATTATCAATGGAGATTTGTGAGTTGCTAAAACAACGTAAATAAAGCCAATCCGCTTTAGTTATGTAATTTCAAAATATCCTGTATGGTTACTGAAATGTTTCCTAATAATAAACTAATATTAAGTAGTACGTGTTTCTTTTATCATCCTCCCACGTATTTTGGTGTGTGTGTATGAACTCATCTTAGACTCTATCCCAAAATATTTTGCTTTTGTTTTTATTATTATTATTATTATTATTATTATTATTATTATTATTATTATTATTATTATTATTATTATTATTATTATTATTATCCAATTTTAAAGGAAAAGGCTGTCGAGGTTTTGCTTTAATATCTTTTACATTTTAACACTCGTCCATGTATGTATGTCTGTTCCTAATAATAAACAAATATTAAGTACTACGTGTTTTTTATTATCCTCCCATGTATTTTTTTTTTTTTTTTTTGATGTGAGAGTATGAAGCCGTCTTAGGCGTATCCTCGAACACCTTCTCTGGAGAGAGAGAGGGAGAGAGAGCTATGCCTAGAGTATGAGATTACACGTCCAGTGCGGGTTGGGACAGGTGGTTAACGGGACTCGGGGCTTACCCTAGAGTATGAGATTACGGGGCTTTCCCTAGAGTATGAGATTACGGGGCTTTCCTTAGAGTATGAGAAGAAGCCATCTTAGCGTTATCCTCAAATATGCCAGGGCAAAAGTTGGAAGGTCAAACACATTCTCTGAAGAGAGAGAGAGAGAGAGAGAGAGAGAGAGAGAGAGAGAGAGAGAGAGAGAGAGAGAGAGAGAGAGAGAGAGAGAGAGATAGAGAGAGAGAGAGAGAGAATGTTTTTTTGTCTTCATTGGAAGTTAGGCTGTCTGTATTTATTTTACAGTAATTTTGATGTTTCCTTTAAATAAACCAATATTAAGTACTATGTTTCTTATATTAATCTACCCATGTATTTTGGTGAGTGTGTGGAGAGCGGGTTGGGACAAGTGGTTAGCCCTATCTACGGGTGGAGAACGGAAGGCGAAGGGTTAGACCTTTGACCGGAGGGGAACGGTACTCGGACGGGTTGGGACAGGTGCTATTTTTATTAATAATAATAATAATAATAATAATAATAATAATAATAATTATGTTTGCAAACAAATTCCCTTTAATAGTAGCACACTATGTTTACCTCCTCAAGGTTGGGCAAACAGTTCCTGGACACGTATAAACACGTATAAACACGTACGTACGTCATTACGAAGAGTAGGCTGATAATAACAAATGGTTACGTCCTCAATGTTTTGTAAACAAATTCCCTTTAATAGTGACACAGTTCCCGGTCACGTACATACGCCATTACATACCGTACGACCTTCAAATCAATGTTTGTAAACAAAAACTTATACCCCCTGTCACATACATATGTCATTACGAACCGCACGACCTTCAAATCAATGTTTGTAAACAAAAGACTTTAAATAATACTACACTTCCGTACACAGTGACCCTCTGTACCCTTACCTTTACTTCCGGGTGAGCCCCTGTGGCCATACCCTTCATTTCCGGGTGAGCCGCTGTGGCCATACCCCCATTTCCGGGTGAGCCTGTGTGGCCATTTTATGACTACTTATGTGGTACTAAGTTTATCTCCATTTTCATAGATTGCTTTACGTATCTTAGGTGTACATTTTATAATGCAGTGTTTATGTTTATCCATTCTTGAATTCTCTTGCATTATGATAGTCAGATCATCATTTTCTACAATGTGTCTATTTAGCCACTGGTTCTTTGAATAATATCAGCATCTTCTGGTACATTTGTAAGTTTTATCTTCGGTTTAAGTTTTCCTTTTTCAGTAACAGTGATCTTGTTAACATTACCTTGTTCCAATTCTGATTTTGCCTGCTCCAGGTTCTGTTTATCTGCAAATTTTAGGATCAGGTGGCCATCTTTTGTTTCAGCAGTGCTTTCAACTTGGGCTTTTAATTTGGTCATAATTGTTTTCTTATTATTAACTGCTGAAACCTCATCAGTTGATTTTACAATCAATATTTTCTTTGATTTCAGTTTTTCAGCATATGTACCAGTTAGATGCTTCCTATCTATGTCATCTTCAATCCTTTTCTTTTCATTTTTTAATTCTTTCATTTCATTTCTTAATTCTTCCATCTCATCTCTTGTTTCTTGCACTTTATTTCTCATTTCTGTCATGCTATCATTAATTTCTTTTATTTTATTCATCAAGACCTGAACCAAATGATGGGACATTACGACTTCTTCATCCAATACTTATCTTTGTATGTTTGCTGCATCCTCATTGAACTTATCACTGCAGTTCCTACATATGTAATAAATATGTTCATTACACAATAGCCTTCTGTGGGCTTGTGATAAATTTTCTATTAATCCAGAACATGTGTTTTCAAAATGATACCATTTTTGACATCTATCACAACAAATTCCATCATTGGCAACGACAGTCTTGCAGTGCTCACATAATTCAGTGTCATCAGATTCCACGGTGACCAACGATCCATTCGCTGATTCATCACTTCTTCCACAGGCACCTTCCTCCATATTGTCACTATCATATAATGATGTATTCTTCATTATCTGTAGAAATTCATTTGTTTCATCTTCAACTGATTTTCCTGTTTCAGTCTTTTCATGAGGTTTCCTTCTAATTTTCTTAATGGCTCCTAACATTTTTGTAGTTTACACGATATTTAAGTCCAAATGGGTCGGGAAAACCATAATTGGTAACTCTTACCTGTGTCCCAGTTGTAATCAACTATTAATTTGTAATTTTGCACTATTTAGTATTCCAATGACGTTGATTCCAATTTACATAACTTAATGATGTTAGAAATTATTAACTTAACGATTTTCACTTTTAACTTGCCACTATTGTTGTTAAATTTCAACAGAGCACTTCTTCAGCACGTCCTCACTCCACAAGATCCTTCTGGAAAGGATACATTAAATGCAGTTCTTCTCCATAATGGTAACGAATTACCTTCTGTTCCAATTGCTCACGCCCATGGAATGAGTGAAAGTTATGAAACTATGGAGACAATGTTGTCTGCAGTTGACTATAAAATCCATCAATGGAACATTTCTGGAGACCTAAAAGTAATCTCTTTGCTTCTTGGTTTGCAACAAGGCTGCACAAAGCACATGTGTTTCCTTTGTCTATGGGATAGCTGACAAGACACTAAACATTATATACAAAGGGATTGGCCAGAGAGACCAAAAGACTTAGTTGGGAAGTTTAACTGTGTTAACAAAAGTATTGTTGACCCTGAAAATGGATTTTGAGCGAAGCGAAAAATCTATTTTTGGGTGAGATAGCCATGACGTCCTGATGGAAGGTTCCTTCAGTAGCTTCCTTAGGGTATATATGACTACAGTAGATATACCAGAGAATTAAACTAAAGGTTTCACAGAATTCTAACTTCTGGTGCGAGTACCCATAAGGTTTCCCTTTAGGGTATCGTATAATAACAAGGGACGTATGCTTGACACGCCACATAGCTATCTGCACCCCACATAGCGTTTACGCTTCGAGGGGGAGTGTGGCAAGTACGGGAGGAGCCGTTGCTAAGCTCTCCTCCTGCGCTACTGTTACGGTACCTAGCAATGTAAACAAATGGCCGCCATAGCTGGCCGCCATCTTGACTGACGTCACATCCGCGTGCCATATCCTCATTCCTTCCGGCGTCTCTGTCAGCCTCCATGATACAATAAGAGAGGGAGGGGCCTGACAGGCCAGAATAGAGAGTCAGGGCGGGTCCATCAGGACGTCATGGCTATCTCACCCAAAAATAGATTTTTTGCTTCACTCAAAATCCATTTTTTAGGCTCAAGCCATGACGTCCTGATGGAAGTGTACCAGAGAATTAGTGTATCGTGGATTTTTCCCATTTTAGTAGTGCCTTTGACTTCTAAACAATATTCCTTTGGTCTGATGACCTTAGAGACCGTGACATCTCCGTTACATGTCACTACCAATGGCATAAACTATGACATGGCTTCCTGCCCCCCTGGCAGAGAAGTCCTATTTGGACAAAAGGAACGTCTTGAAGCAACCTGATGAAGAAAACTCACCTGTAGACGAGGATCTTGTCAGTCTCACAGACAGATCAGGAAAGTTAAGTACTTGTGTTGGAACAAATATTTCGCTTTTCTTTAGGTGAGTATATATCGGATAGAAGCAATATTATAACATCAATTATAATAAAGGTCAAAATAGGGGCAATAAAGTTCTCTAACAGTAATGTATTTCATATGGTAGGGCGAAATAATACGCACAAGATAGCGAAATTTCTATTTTATTCAAGAAAATATTCGCGTTAATATGAAATAAGGTAAATAAATTACAGTAAAATTGTTGGTTAACAAATATAGACTAAAGACAATATAAGATGAGGGTGTGGAATCTGAAAAGGAAGAACTTGCCATTACACACATAAGTTCCAAGGGAACTATAAGGTCTTTTAAAGTCTTAATTACACTTCATGTCCAAATAAACATGTGGCACACGTGTTCAAGTCTATGTTACTTCACCATGTAGAAGAACAGTCTCTCGTGACACTAGGTGGCATTTAAAATCACTATGTATCGCACTAGGGTCAACACAGGCACCCGTTGAGTTAGAGTCCCGAAATAACTCACTGTCCTACGCAGCACTAAGCAGTAGGTTTTAATACACTACCTGCGGCTACCACGAATCTCTTGAGTTCATGCACCTGCTTCGCATAGTGTTTGAAAAACACTCTTGAGGATTTCCAGCCTGTGAAAGATCGAAGGCTTTCGAAATCCATTGCTTGAAAGAAATTTAGGGAAGAGGCGACTTTTCTGGGATCATGACCTGCGGGTGTACTGTCAGGATCCGCTCTGTGAATAAAGTAGGTGATCTTCGCCCTTAGTTGTTTGAGTGACAAATTACTTCCCGATGTTTCTCCTTTAAAGAGTTGTCCTCCGCCAAAGTCTGAAGTTCTTTGAAGATAGAACTTTAGACTCTCCACTGGGCATAGAGAGACATCTTCCTTCAGAGAGCAGATTCTCCAGGGACCCCACCTCTTAGTGGAGAGTTCATTTTCAGCGAGAAACTTTGGGTTAGGGAAGAGGGTAAGTTCCCCTGTTTCGGCGAACTGTATCTGGCCCTCTTCTCTAGATAAAGCCGCCATTTCACTGACTCGGGCTCCCGAGGCGAGAGCAAAAAGGAAAATCACTTTTTGAGTCAAGTCTTTCAAAGGGTAAGATTCATTGTCCAGGCTAGAGGCAAAATGGAGCACCTTATCAAGAGACCAGGAGATGGGTCTCAGTGGAGGTGCAGGACGGAGTCTAGCACATGCCTTTGGAAGTTTGTTAAAGATTTCGTTGGACAGGTCTATCTGGAAGGCATAAAGTAATGGTCTTGTCAAGGCTGATTTACAAGTGGAAATCGTATTGGCTGCTAAGCCTTGTCCATGAAGGTGAATGAAGAAGGACAGACAAAAATCCATGGAGATTTCCGTAGGGTTTTTTGCCTTGATGAAAGACACCCACTTCTTCAAGGATGACTCATATTGCCTTCTGGTAGACTTTATTTTGTATTCCTCTGAGAAGTCTAAACATTTCTTCGAGATTCCAAACCTTTTCTTCACGGCTAGGGAGAGAAAATCATGAGATGAAGGTCTCGGGTTTTCCTTGATGAAGCGAAGACAGTCGACTTCTGAACTTGCTGGGAGAGAACTGTGTCCGGCAGAGGGATCAGCTTGGGCTGTAGCTCCAGGACTAGAGAGAACCAGTTGCTCCGGGGCCACTTGGGTGCCACTAGGGCTACTGTTCCTTGGAAGGTTCTCAGCTTGGCGAGGACTTTCAGCTTAAGGTTGGGTGGAGGGAGCAGGTAAATCTTGGACCATCTGTTCCAGTCCAGGGACATGGTGTCCACCGCTTCCGCTCTGGGGTCCTCGTATGGGGCCACGTAAAGAGGAAGTTAGTTGTTGTCGCTCTTCGTGAAGAGGTCGATCTGCAGTTCCGGGACTTGACGGGAGATGAAGGAGAATGATCTTGCGTCTAGGGACCATTCTGACTCTATGGGGCTTGTCCTCGATAGAGCGTCCGCCGTCACATTGTGGAATCCTTGTAGGTGAACTGCTGAGAGGTGCCATCTCTTCTTGTCCGCTAGGCGGAAGATGGGTAATAGCACTTGGTTGAGTTGGGGCGATCTTGAGCACTGACGGTTGAGACATCTAACCACAACGGCGCTGTCCAGAGTTAGACGGATGTGGATCGAAAGACAAGGGGACAGTTTCTTCAGGGTAAGAAGAATCGCCATGGCCTCCAAGATGTTGATTTGAAACGTCTTGAATAGGGGAGACCACGTTCCTTGAACTTGTCGCTGGTGGCAGTAACCCCCCATCCTTCTAGCGAGGCATCCGTGTGGATGGTGACCGACGGAGGTGGTGGTTGAAGAGGAACTGATCTTTTCAGGTTCTTTGCCTCCAACCACGGCTTTAGGAGTGAGCGAAGCCTGGTTGGCAGAGGTCTCTTGAGATCTCTTCGAGCGATGGATGCGTTTCTTCTCCAGACTCCCGATGCATCTTTTAGCTGTGTTCGTAGCACTGGGTCTGTCACTGAGGCGAACTGGAGGGAGCCGAGGACTTGTTCCTGTTGGCGCCTTGAAATCCGTTTGGATTTTTGAAGTCTCTTGACAGATCCCGCTATTTCCTTCCTTTTCTTCAGAGGGATGGAAAGACGGTGTGACTGAAGGTTCCAATGGATTCCCAGCCATTGAAACTTCTGAGCTGGAGACAGTCGAGACTTTTTGGTGTTGATTTTGAAACCCAGATGTTCCAGGAACTGGGTCACCTTTTTGCAGGCACGCGAGCATTCTTCTGACGATGCCGCCCAAACCAGCCAATCGTCTAGGTAAGCCATCACCTGGACGCCTTGAAGGCGTAGCTGTTGGACGATCGTGTCTGCGAGCTTCGTGAAGATTCTTGGGGCCATGTTGAGTCCGAAGGGCATGGCCCTGAAAGCATACTGTCTTCGTTGAAGGCTGAATCCTAGGTAGGAGGAAGCTTGGTGATTCATTGGAATGTGCCAGTAGGCGTCCGCCAGGTCTATTGAGACCGTGTAAGCCTTGTGAGGCAGTAGGGCTCTTATATGTTGAAGAGTCAGCATCTTGAATTTGTTGTTCGCAATAAACTTGTTGAGAGGGGACAAGTCCAGAATGACTCTGAGTTTGTCTGAGTCTTTCTTGGGAACACAGAATAGTTTTCCCTGGAACCTGGTGGACTTTACCCTCTTGATCACCTTCTTGTTCAAGAGTTCTAGGACATATTCTTCCAGGATGTGGGTTGAGTGTTGGAAGAATTGGTGGAAGGTTGGAGGTGGTGTTATCCAGCTCCACCCTAGTCCCTTCTTGCCGATGCTGTGGGCCCAAGGATCGAAGGTCCAACGATCCTGGAGGTGGCGGAGTCTTCCTCCCACCGGAAGCAGTTTATTGCTTCTGGTTTCCTGAGGGTTTACGACCTCGGCTGCCTGCTCCCCTTCCTCCTCTCCCTCTGGATGGACGTCGAGAGGAGTCTTTGCCGGAGCCTCTACCTTTGGGGTGAAAGGTAGTGGATTGCCTTTCATAGGCTGGGGTAAAGACTGGTGACTGGGCCACCACCGGCTGAGGGACCAACTGAAAGGTCTGCTGTGGCTGGGCCACTAGCTGGGGAGTAGCGGGTGCCGGAAACTGGCGTTTGGCCTGACGCTGTTGGGGTCTGGGCTTGTTGGACTTCTTCTTAGGCTGGGAAACATCATCCTGAGAAGATTTCCTCTTTCGGGACATGCCCCACTTGAGAAGGTTCCTGTTCTCAGTGGCGGCTCTGTCCACAATCTCTTTCACCAGGTCCACAGGAAAGAGATATTTGCCCCAGATGTTGGAGGAAATCAGTTTCCGGGGTTCGTGTTTGACGGTGGCATCCACAAACACGAATTCTCTACAGGCTCTCTGGGCCTTGATGAAGCTGTACAAGTCCTTCAGCAAGGTGGCAAGGTGGGTCCTTGCAAGAACCATGTAGAAGCCTTGGACCCGAATGTCCCCGGCCATTGTCTCAAGCTGTACTTGGAGAGACAGAGAGGCAGCCAGCCTCTCTTTTGTGTCTTGCTCCCAACGCAAAAGGTACTCGGTGAGCTTGGGGAGGTTCTCGTTAAACTGATGTCCAGCGATGTCAGCCTCCAGCTTTCCAACCGTGAAAGTTAACTGGATGTCTTTCCAGTTTTTATCATTGGGAGGTAGGGCGAGGGAGAGAGGCCTACATTCCTCCAATGTAGGGCAGGGTTTTCCTACCTCCACCACCTTCAACACTGAATGCAAGGCCTTTTCGGCAAAAGGAAAGACCATGGTGGGAGGAGCAAGAAAGGACGGGTGTTTCTTGCTCAGGGCCGGCACCTTGGAATTGGTGTAGCCCCTGCTCTTGAGGCATTTGGCCAGAAGAGCTTGAGCCTTGAAGTGGTCAAACACTATGACCTCCCTAGGTTCGGTCTCCTCCTTGGAGACTGGTTCGGATTTAAGACAGACGTAACAGTCCGGGTAGGCATCAAAACTAGGATAGAACTCCATCTCTTCGAGGGGGATGGCGCCTAGTTTGTCATTGATAAAGATGCGTCTGGTCGTGATGGGCATGTGTTTAGCATGCCTCCAGGGATTGGTCACTGAGCAGAGGGGAAGATCCTTGACGCTAATCTTCTTCGGCGTCTGTTTTTTCATACTCATTATTTCCCTCTTAAGGTCCGCATGCCCCTGGTGGAACTTCTCATCCAGGAATGTCATCAAAGCTTGGAGGGTATCCTGGGTGCCCACCGCTGCAGGTACTGGAGTGGCAGATGTAGAGGGGACTGGTTCCGAAACCACGACGGAAGCCACGGAGGGTGCGCGGGCGATCTCGCCCTCGGAATCAGGAGTCTCCACTTGATCTTCTTCTTCTTCTTGACCCTCAGCCATCAGGGTCCTTTCAGTGTCTTTGGATACATCCAACATCCTCTCCACTTCGTCGATATGACAGCCTTGGAGAGTGTCCGAAACATCCGGTTCGACCGTCAGTTGGACACAGGGGATCTCATCCTTGGGAATGACAGCATCCGCAGATGCCTTAGGAAAGAGCAAGGCTCTCATCTTCTCGTTTGG
Organism: Palaemon carinicauda; assembly: GCF_036898095.1. Lineage (NCBI taxonomy): Eukaryota > Metazoa > Arthropoda > Malacostraca > Decapoda > Palaemonidae > Palaemon > Palaemon carinicauda. Next base: position 73,339,331 of record NC_090729.1, read on the forward strand.
GAGATAGGGTCCCGTGGCGTTCTTTTGGAAACCGCGCACCCACTTGCGCGGTTTCTCTCGGGCGATGTCCCTGGCCTCCGCTGACGGAGGGTTATCGAACGCCTCATCGAGCAGGTTCTTGCATACAGTGCAGACCTGCGGATTCCAATAGCGAAGATTTCCCTTTGAGATCGAACAGCCGGCGTGGGTTCGGCCCGCCAGGTGGCCGTAGAAGTTAGGGCGACGAGCGCTGCAGAAGGCGCTGTCACACTTCACGTACTCCTCCTGTAAAAGAAAGAGAAAATGAGTATTTGGAAGTCAATAAAAATATGACTTACAGTGATCTTAGATTAGAATTAAGTTAATAAACTTATAATATAAGATTCCTTTTATGTATAAGCTCAGGATAGGTAAGCTAGAAAGGAGGTAGGAAAGACACATAGTGTACTTGTGCATCCCACCCAGCCAATTGCTGTGACCCCACACTGTAACTAATTTGAGAGGGCCGTCATGGGCCCTGGGAGGAGGAAGAACATCCGTGCTGGATGAGCCAAGCTTAGGCTTCCTCTGGGGAATTAGGTACGGTGAGAGGGGGAAGCTGAATTCATTCAGTGTATAAGAAAAGGAGGGATAAGCTAAGCCCCCTTATCAGATTAGGTCCCAGCAAGAGACTGCGCATGGATGCGCAGAATATGCTGGAAATATTTTACTGTACAACTATACGCAATAGTTTTCAGACTAGGGTATAAATATACCATAGGTGTACTGGGTATTATACATAGCTGCACAATAATCGCTGCCGGCACCGGGCCGGCAGGAGGAAGGAGTGACTGTCCACTGTAAAGCCAAGATTGGTGGCACAGGCAAGTCCCCATTAAGGTGAGACCCTTCCAAGCCATCAGTCTATGTGGCAGAGAGAGAGGGTGACACCTTAAAGTGATGGCAGATCGCCAGCAAGCCGATGGCCCCCGGCAGCCGGTGGGTGACCGGCAACGGCATACCGACACTGACATCATTCAATGAGACAGGTAGGATACCGAAGATACTGACGGCTGGCGCCAGCAGATTGGAGGCGGCAGTGGACCGGTACTGAGAGTGAGAGGGATAGGATAAGAGGAGAGAGAGGGAAGGGTAATGGTCAGTACCCATCCCCTTCTTCCTCCGGAAGTGTTCAAATGAAAGGGAGAGGGTGCGACCTTCCATCCGGCAGAGAGCCGGCAGTCGGCTATTGTTGCCAGTGGCAGCCCAAGGGAGGACCGAAGAACACTCAAAGAAGGGAGGTCCTCCATCGGCAGACCGACCGTCGTATGCTATCCCATAGTTCGACTATATACGGGAAGCGTAGCAGTACGGACTAACCAACGAAAGGACCGAGACGAACTCACAACTCGCCGGCATGCGGTGGAGTTGTAGGACGGCGGACAGGGGTGTGATGGCTAGCCAACACAAAAGGGATAGAGGGGGAGGGGAAAGGGTCCTGAGAGGGGTGTAGTGGGGGAAGCGTAGCTCCAACCAACACTCCCAGGGGTGGGGATTCTGTTCAGGGCTATCCTGTCTAGGTAGGAAGAGTCCATTCTTCAGCCTAGGGTAGGTTAGCACAGAGTAGGTACAGCACTAGTGTCCTGTCCTAAACTATAAAGAAGCAGAATCCCCTTGGACTGCCTAACCTAGGCTAGGTGAGCTAGTCTCCTAGACCATGAAAGACAGGGGTATTACAAGTTGCTGGGCCACAGGGAGGAAGGGTCGTAACCCAACCAAGTGTGGACTAGGGGGAAGGGCAGAGCCCCACCACCTTCACCCTCCAGCAGGGACCAGAAGGAGAGTACATTCTCCTAAAGGAGAGCTGGGGGCCAACGACTGGTACTCTGAGGTTCTGTCCCAAACTCAAAGCGCATGTACTATGGCAAGGAAAAGGGAAAGAAAAAATCCTAGCCTAACCTACCCGAATGTATTTGAGGTTAGGAGGGCTAGTATGCAGCCTAGGCTACCTCAGAGGGAGGAGATTACCTTAGATAAGGTAACTGGGGAGGTGAGGAAGTATACAAGAGCCCTAGCGTTAGGTTAGGGGCAAGGGAGTTGACTACCAAGATCACCGAAACCCCTTGTATACTTCCTAGAAGGCGAAAAAAACATATGTGCAATCACTGAATCTTGTATGTATAAATGCCTATATCTTCATTTCGTAATATAACACTAGGAACACTTATTATATCATGCAAGAAGTAAACATGAACACTTAGGCTATCGAGCCTAGGAGTTAGGCTAGCAATCTAGCATAGGGTTCGGCTAACTGTGTTCGCCGAAAAAGAATACTATCGGCATAATATAACTAATTCCTAGCAATGAAGACTAAATAACTAATGTTGATAATTAGTTATAAGACCAGGAGGGCTGTTCTGGCTAACTAAATAAAGCATGCGAGGCGAATAGCAGCGTCGCAACATGACGCCCCCGGTCGGGGCACAGCTCCGCCACAAAACACAGGATTTAAAGATAAAAAGTCGTTACTTTACCGCTGGAGCTTATTTATACAATACAAGAATATGGTACTCAACTTTCCAGAAGAAGGTGAGGCTGAAGATTGCGACATGATGAAATTACTTAGCGAGCACTGGGAAAAACACCTAGTTAGAGATGCTACGTAAGAAGGAATGAGGATATGGCGTGCGGATGTGACGTTAGTCAAGATGGCGGCCAGCTATGGCGGCCGTTTGTTTACATCGCTAGGTACCGTAACAGTAACGCAGGAGGAGAGCTTAGCAACGGTTCCTCTCATACTTGCCACACTCCCCCTCGAAGCGTAAATGCTATGTGGGGTGCAGATAGCTATTGTTATATAAGCGAACGCACCCGCCTTAATATAATAGAAGAACGCAACCGATTCTGCGCACTCCAGAGCCACGCGCCATTGTAATAACTTCAATAAACATTATGTACAAGTTAATCTACACTTGTTGTGGTTTATCAGTAACCTAAAGATGTAACATGGTGTCAGGTGATAAGATAAGGACCCAAGATTCAAGAAAACTACAGAAAAGTGAAGGACAAAGCAGAGAAACCAAGATATAAAGCTTCCAAAGGTGAGCGATCCCGGCAGAGACGAAATACGGACCGATGACGTCACCGGAACAAGATGGCCATCCATGTAAACAATAACGAACTGAGAAATTTGCGAAGGTTTTTGTAGTGGGTAAGCAAAGACAGTGACAGTTATTTTAGTCCCGCCTACATTGTTGTTTAAAATAGCCGTGTAATGCTGAAGAAATTTGACATTTTCAAGTAAAAAAAAAAAAAAAAAAACACGATTTTTGCCGGCCGTTTTCGACCTGGTTAAAGTTACACTGGTGCCCCAGGTCCTGTCAGTGTAACTGTTATTATAAGGCCGTGTAGGATCAAAGAAAGTTGATAATTTTTTTTTTCTCAAGTAAATCCGCCGATGTTTTATGAGTAACTGCTGAAGTTTTAAGAGAAACTTTGCCAATGTTTTTGAAAATTTTGCCGATGATTGTGTAAGTTTTTTCTGGCATATAACCGGCTGGTGCTCCCCAGAAAAGTTGTAATACACCAGTGGTTCTGTGTATATTAGGCTGATTTCTGAGGATCTTCCAGACAGCTCTACTAGACTATAATGACATAGCCAGTGTCCACTACAGTGCCAGTGTCTACTACAGTGATAGTCACACACCCTACCCCAAGTGACCTGGAGCCTATAACAGTCTACTGACAGTGCTGGTGTTTTGACAATTTTTCTAGTGTGAATTTCTGGTTAATTAACATTTTGTTCTCCTTGTATTTTTATAGTAACCATGGCAACCGGGTTCCAGCCTCCAAAGAGCTTCAATCCACCACAGGGCAGCAACCATGTCCAAGCCTGGCAGGACTGGAAGGAACAGTTTGACCTGTACCTCATCGCAGCGGAAAAGACGGCTGCGACCGACCCGGTCAAGATCGGTATGCTGAAGTATGCCATGGGTCCTGAGTGGATTAAGGTAGCAAAAAATTTTACTTTTACTGAAGCAGGAGATGACCAGAAATATGACATAGTCATTCAAAAATTCGATGAGTATTTCCAGCCAAAAAAGTTATTAAAGGCATACGTAACCAGATTCCACCAAAGGGTCCAGGGTCCCACAGAATCCTTAAATGACTACATAGCAGCCGTTCGCGAGCTCGCCTCGCAGTTTGAATTCGGTGCTACAGTTGAATCTCAAGTGTGCATTCAAATAAGTAATGGGGTCAGGGACAAAAAGTTGAAAGAAAAACTGTGGGAAGATGATTTATCATTAAATGACATTATCAAAAAATGTAACCAGTATGACCAGTTGCAGGAGACAAGGCGCATAACCGGCGAGGCTCAGGTCAACGCAGCAGCCTTTGGACGAGGAGGCGGTAGGAGCCGTGGTCGACAAGGCCGCCAGGGACGCAGTCAGAGCCATGCGCCGTCTCAAGGTCGAGGTCAAGCCCACCAAGATCAAAGTCGAGGTCAAGCCTACCAAGGTCAAATTCAAGGTCGAGGTAGAGGTAATTTACAAGGCAGAGGTCGAGGTAATTTTAGTAACAGTAACTGTGGTAATTGTGGTCGTGGTCATCCACCGCGCCAATGCCCTGCCTTTGGTCAGACTTGTAATGCGTGTGGCAGAAAAAATCACTTTGCTAGATGTTGTAGATCAAACAGTGTTAGGTATGCAGATGAGCAGCCACAAGATATGCAAATAAACTATAAGCAGTTTAGTGACACATTTAATACATTGAATGTTGGTTCAGCTGTTTACGCTAGTAATTCAGTATGCATGTCGCACACTGAATTTTTAGTCAATTTGCAGGTGCAAGGTTGTCAAACTATAAGGTTCCGTATTGATACAGCAGCAGCTACTTCTATTTTGGGTCGTAGGGCTTATAATAGTTTAAGTGTGAAACCCCCGCTGAAGCGTGGTGGTCTTTCTGTAAAAGGTTTGTTTGGTAAACCAGAATGTCCAGAGGGAATTGTTTCACTACCAGTTAAGTACAAAGATGTTTTGTATAATATTGAGTGTCAGGTGTACAATGAGGATGTTCCTAATTTGTTATCTGTAGCAGACTCTGTACGTATGAACCTGGTGAAACGCATTTTTAATGTTAATACTACTAATCTTTTACTGCAGTATTCTGATGTCTTTAATGGTACAGGTAAAATCCCAGGTGATTACAGTCTCCAGATTGACCCTGATGCCCAGCCTGTAGCCCTCAATGCCCGCCCCATACCCGCAGCACTAAGAGAACCTACAAAGACTAAACTCGACGAGCTCGAGAAGTTGGGAATCATTGTCAAAATTCCTGTCGGTGAGCCAACGTCGTGGAGTTCAGCGCTTCATGTAGTTCCTAAGAAGAAAAAAGACAGTGACAAAGTAAATGAAAAAGTGGAAGTCAGAGTAACTACTGATCCACAGCACCTCAACAGAGCGCTAAAGCGTGAGTACCACCCAATCACAACGATAGAAGACGTCATGACAAGGACGGACGGGTCAAAGTTCTTCACAGTGCTCGACGCTAACCAAGGTTACTTCCAGATAGGCCTAGATCTTGCCAGCCAGAGGTTAACCGCATTCAACACACCATTTGGGAGGTACATGTATAAACGCCTGCCCATGGGAATCTCGTCAGCGCCCGAGATCTACCAGCGTGCTATGAACGACATGTTTTCAGATATTGACGGAGTTGAGATAGTAATGGACGATATCCTGGTGCATGCAGCGACCAAAGAAACCCATGACCAGTGATTGGAACAAGTGTTAAAGAGATGCAGAGAGAAAAATCTGAGACTAAACCAACAGAAAACCAAGCTGTGTGCCGAAGAAGACACATACATCGGACACAGGCTTACGAAGGACGGCGTGAAAATTGATGTCTCGAAGCTTAAAGCAGTGACTGATATGCCGGAGCCGACGTCTATCGCCAACGTCCAGACTCTACTAGGCATGGTGACGTACACATGTAAGTTCCTGCCAAACCTGTCGACTGTGACGGAGCCGTTTAGGAACCTAAACAAAGAAAGCAATGATGAAGGCTTCAAATTCTACTTCAACGATGCGCATAGAGCCGCCTTCAAAACTCTCAAGGAGATGATGACGAGTGCTCCAGTTTTGCGATACTACAGTTCAACAGAGCCCATAACGCTAAGCAGCGATGCGTCACAAGCTGGACTCGGTTCAGTCATTTTACAAGGAGGAAAGCCAGTCGCCTACGCTTCCAAGGCCCTCACCGAGACCGAGAAGAACTACAGCCAGATAGAAAAAAAGATGCTAGCCATCGTCTTTGGCTTCAAGAAATTCCACACTTATGTCTATGGAAGATCTGATTTCACAGTAGAAACTGATCACCTTCCATTAGTCAGAATTATGGACAAACCGCTACACCAAGTACCTCTACGGCTACAGAAAATGAGGATGGCTCTTCAACACTATGACTTCGACATCGTCGGAAAGTCAGGGAAAGACGTCCCAGAAGTGGATGCCCTCAGTCGTGCCTTCTTGCCAGCAACGGATACAAGACTCCTAAACCGAGTCAATTATCAAGATGTATTTGCTATAGAAGTTAGAGGCCTGACAGCGTTCACCGAACCGAGGCAGAAGGAGTTGTGGGAGACGACAAAGAATGACAAAACATTACAAGAGCTCATAAAGGTGATAAAGCAAGGATGGCCAGAAAACAGAAAAAATGTGCCTCCAGAAGTATGTCCATATTGGGACTCACGTGATGAGTTAGCTATGATGGATGAGATCGTGTTCAAGGGCGACAGAGTGGTAATTCCTAAAGCCATGCAGAATTTGATCCTGAAGATTATTCACGAGTCGCATCTTGGCATCGTCAAGTGTAAGCAGATAGCACGCGATATAGTGTACTGGCCAGGAATGAACAGTCAAATCGAAGACATGATCAGTAAGTGTGCCGACTGTCAAGAAAATCGCCGACTACAGCAGAAAGAGCCAATCATTACACATGCTATACCTACAAGGCCATGGCAGACGATAGCAGCTGATTTACTCCAATGCTGTGATCGAGACTTCCTCGTAGTGACAGACTACTACAGTGATTTCATAGCAGTGGAAGAATTACAGGGAAATACCCACAGCCAGACAGTTATTGACAAATTATCAAAGATCTTTGCTGTGCATGGTATCCCAGAGAAGCTTTTAACAGACAACGGACCTCAGTTCCGGATTCACAAGTTCACTGATTTCGTCCGAGACTGGAGTATTATCCACGAAACAAGTAGTCCTCTCTACCATCAGTCCAATGGGAAAGTAGAAAAGTCCAATCAGACTGTTCGCCACATGATGGAGAAAGTCAATGGAGATCAAAGTAAGTTCTACTACAGTCTGCTGTTGTTTGAAAATACACCCAATCCAGACACTTCCCCAGCCCAGAAGCTGATATCCAGGAGAACAGCGACAAAACTGCCAACTGCACCAGTACTGCTAAAGCCTAAAGTAGTACCAAGTACACAAGTTACAGGTAACATACAACAAAGACAACAGAAGTACCGGAAAAACTATAACAGGAACGCAAAGGCACTTCCATCACTGAAACCTGGTGATACGGTTCGTGTCAGAGATGGTAAACATTGGAAACCAGCACAACTAGCTCCAAACCATCCCTCTCAGCCAAGATCACACAATGTGGAAACTGAAAATGGAAACATATGGAGAAGAAATAGACGTGACATTTTAAGGACGCAGGAGAAGAACATTTTCCATAGAGCTCCGAGAGACTTTGAGCCTGGTTCAAATAGTGCTGCTCCCCCAATCCCTCAAGATACACCTCAACCTGCTCCTAATCCAAATCCTAATGTCCAGGTTAGACAGGCCCCTAGACCTGCTCCAAGCCCCATTCCTCCAGGTCCCCAGGATCTTCCACCAAGTTCTCCGCATGTTACGATACGCTCTGGTCGTGTCTCAAGGATGCCTTCCAGGTATCAGGATTATCAGATGTAAGTCAGATAAAAATTGTTAGTGACTGATAGTGAATGTAGATCATAGCTAGCTTTTGATGTTTCATTTGAAAAAAAAAAAATCCTGGATGGTTTTTACAGTAAAGTGTTTAATTGTACTAAAATTGCCTAATCAAATATTTCTTTTCAGAATTTTGTTGAATAAGTCATTTTTTTCTGATATTAAAATTTGCTGATATATTACGTTGTGTCAATGCTCTAAATGATTGTTATAAAGAAAGAGAGATGTATAGATATTTTTGGTAAATTTTAAATTTGCATAATAACTGTTCACATATCTATTTCTCCATGCAGTAATATGTAAGTTTATGTAATGTACGTCTGTATGTAAACTACTATCTTTTTATAAGAAGGGGAGATGTTATATATGCAAACGCACCCGCCTTAATGAAATAGAAGAACGCAACCGATGCTGCGCACTCCAGAGCCACGCGCCATTGTAATAACTTCAATAAACATTATGTACAAGTTAATCTACACCTGTTGTGGTTTATCAGTAACCTAAAGATGTAACAGCTATATGGTGTGTCAAGCATACGTCCCTTGTTATTATACGATACCCTAAAGGGAAACCTTATGGGTACTCGCGCCAGAAGTTAGAATTCTGTGAAACCTTTAGTTTAATTCTCTGGGAATATCTACTGTAGTCATCTATACCCTAAGGAAGCTACTGAATGAACCTTCCATCAGGACGTCACTGCTTGAGCAAAAAAAAGGTGTTTTTACCACCATTTAACTTGAAACTGGATTAATGAAGAACTTTGTGAAAGTCATGGATCAAGATGGTGATGGTTTTCATTATTTGGTGACAAAGTTCAAAGGTATTTTATCTGATGCTAAAGTAAAGGCAGGTGTTTCTAATAGTCCCCAAATTCGTCTCATACTGAATGACAAAGACTTTAGAAATGCACTATCAGAGTTAGAAATGGCTGCTTAGGATAGCTTTGTGGCTCTTACAAAGTCTTTTTTAGGAAATTCTAGAGCTCCAAATTATGAAGAGCTTGTTGACGAAATGCTGAAGAGTTACCAAGAGCTTGGTGTTCGAATGTCACTTAAGATACATTTTTTTTCATTCTCACCGGGATTTCTTTCCAAAGAACCTGGGTGAAGTCAGCGATGAGTATGGAGAAAGATTCCTCCAGGAAATTGCCATCATGGAAATTCGATATCAAGGTCGATTCAATCCAAATATGATGGGTGACTATTGTTGGACTTTACAGCGAGAAAGTGATAGTTCCTCATACAAACGCAGAAGTAAAGTTCAAAAACACTTTTGATATGTATTGTATCATCAATTATGGTTTGTTTGTGTCTATTTTCATATCTTCAGTTTATTAAATTAAAAATATTATTGGCCTATATGTATACTTCCACCAAAAAGTAGACATATGCTGTACTGGAACAATGGTAAGTGGTAGAGAGTTTTGGAGGTCAGATTTGGAAATTTTAACCTAAAATTAGTCAGTAAATGTTGAAAACATATCAGCACCATTTTGGCTGTTGACCAATTATCAACCAACAGCAATTCTTAACTCTTCAAATTGTAGTTAGTCTATGCACTTTTTCCAACTTTCCAACAGGGAAAACAGCCCAGTGAGGAAAAGAAATAAGGAAATTACAAAAGAAGTTATTAATAACTAAGATAAAATATTTTAAGAACAACAGCAATATCACAACAAATCTTTCATATATGAACTATAAAAACTTTAAACAAAAACAAGAGGAAGAGAAATAAGATAGAATAGTGTGCCAGTGAATCCCCCAAGCAAGAGAGCTACCCCAAGACAGTGGGAGACCATGGTACAGAGGCCATAGCGCTATCAAAGAACAGGGAACATTGGTTTGATTTTGGAGTGTCCTTCTCCTATATAGAAGAGCTTCTTACCATAGCTAAAGAATCTCTTTTACCCTTGCCAGGTAGTAGGTTGGCCAGGGCACCAGCCACCCGTTGAGTTACTACCGCTAGAGAATTATGGGGTCCTTTGACTGGCCAGACAGTAATACAGTGGACTCTTCTGTATGGTTACGGCTCACTTTCCTTTTGCCTACACATACACCGAATAGTCTGGCCTATTCTTTACAGATTCTCCTCTGTCCTCATACACCTGACAACACTTAGATTGCTAAACAATTCTTCTTCCCCTAAGGGGCTAACTACTGCAACGTAATTTTTCAGTGGCTATTTTCCTCTTGGTAAGGTTAGAAGAGACTCTTTACCTATGGTAAGCAGCTCCTCTAGGTGAAGGATACTCCAAAATCAAACCATTGTTCTCTATTCTTGGGTAGTGTCATAGCTTCTGTACCATGACCTTCCACTGTCTCTTGGGTTAGAGTTCCCTTGCTTGAGGGTATACTCAGGCACACTATTTTATCTAATTTCTCTTCCTCTTGTTTTGTTAAAGTTTTTATACTTTATATAGGAAATATTTATTATATTGCTGTGATTGCTCTTAAAATATTTTATTTTTCCTTGTTTCCTTTCCTCACTAGGCTATTTTCCCTGTTGGGGCTCCTGGCCTTATGGCATCCTGCTTTTCCAACTAAGGTTGTAGCTTAGCAAGTAATAATAATAATAATAATAATAATAATAATAATAATAATAATAATAACAAGAGGAAAGTAGCCATTGAACAATCAAATTGCAGTAGTTAAACCCTTGAGCAAAGAAGAATTGTTTAGCACGTACTGTACATTTGTTAATCATGTCACATTTCAATATTACAAATAATATTGTGACAACCAAATTAGACTATAATCCCATTTAAATTTCTACTTTCAATAAATAGAAGTTTTACTTCCGATACTAAACAGAAAAAGCTAACCGATACAACAGCAAAATCCAAGTTTTCTGAGAATTGGTCTCACTCTCTCGAAAATTTTATTGTGACTCAAGTGTTCCAACACATGGTTTAATCTCTTTAAGATGGTCATATCTAAATAAATTCAGCAAAGTAAACAACAGGAAAGCAACAGGAATACACACACCGAAAGATCATGAATAAACATTAAAAACAAAATGATACATATATTTACATCTCACGTTGATACATACATATACCAAGGGAGAGAGAAGGGACAGCTGAAATTTACTGCAGTATTAAATCTAAAATAATATGTCTATCGATTGTATTAGAATATTGGACGGACCCACGCACATCTCTCTCTCTCTCTCTCTCTCTCTCTCTCTCTCTCTCTCTCTCTCTCTCTCTCTCTCTCTCTCTCTCTCACCATATCTTATTTCTCCTGTCTGTTTATGGTATTTCTATGCTAGACTATACGTGCAAAATTTCGTGGCTCGTCAGTCAATCGTCTTTTCTTTCTTACCCCACTTCTTTTGCAATATCTATGGAGCCAGTCTGTTATTCCTAATGTCCATCTATTATCTGTCATTCTTATATGCCCTGCCCATGTCTATTTCTTTTTCTTACATGTTTATAAAATATCCTCTACGTTACTTTCCTCTCGTATC
>NC_090729.1:73355765-73395765 GCF_036898095.1 Palaemon carinicauda
GTCTGCACATGTGAGCAGGTATCCACGGTCTAGGTCTACCAGGGGAGTAGATTTAGTTTTCTGGCAGCCTTTTAAACGTTATAAATGTTGTCTGAGCAAAGATCTGACAGTAATTTTAGTCTTTAGGAAGCATTTTAAACATTATAGTATTAATCATTATTAATAAAAATTATTATTCGTAATAATAATTAATTTTATTATTAATTATATATATATATATATATATATATATATATATATATATATACATATATATATATATATATGTATATGTATATATATATATATATATATATATATATATATATATATATCTGATGTCACAGAGGAGGGTGGAGTGAGAGTCGTCGAGGGGGACGTCTTCCCAACGCAGCGATATGTAGGATGTCCTTCTTGATACTTTGGATTCTTTCGTTGAGCTTCTGTAAAGGCGTAATTCAATCCCAGGTGAATGGCAGCCAATTTGTTTCTTGACAAGGCATCAGCAATGGATTCATTTTCCCAGGGATGTGTTGAAGGGTGCAATTGTATTCAGCCATAGCAGAGAGATGTTGACGTTGATGGGCGGACCAGGCATCGAACTGTCGAGTGAAGGCATGCACCAGAGGCATGTGGCCCATGTGAATGAAAAAGGGAGTACCTTCCAGGAAGTGACGAAAGTGATGGACAGCCAAGTCCACCGCCAGCATTTCGGGGTCGTAGGTAAAGTAGCCGGATTCTGTCTTGAACAGTTTTTGAATGAAGGCCAATGGGTGGGGCAAGCCGTTGACCACCTGCTCAAGTACTGCACCAATAGTGACGTTGCTGGCATCGGAGGAGAGAAGGAGAGGTGCATGTGGCACAGGAAAACTGAGAGCAGCAGCGGTTGACAGGGCATTCTTTGCGTTGCAGAAGGACGCTTCTTGAAGGCGACCCCACTTCAGGTCTTTTGGTTTGCCATTGAGGGAGGCGTAGAGTGGCTGCGATGGCTGGCAGGAAGCAGTGCTAATAGTTGATCATTCCCAAGAATTCTTGCAGTTCTTTGACGGTCAATGGCGTGGGGAAGTTCTAAATGGCTGCTACCTTTTCAGGGAAGGGGTAGACTCCTTCAGGAGTGATCTGGTGCCCTAAGAACGATATTTCGTTGGTACCAAAGGTACACTTGTCGTACTGGACTACAAGCCAATTCTGTTGTAGGCGGTCGAGCCTCTTTGAAGGAAAAGAACACAAGTATGACGTCCACAGGAGGGGAGGTCCCCTAAGATGCCATCGATGAGACGTTGAACTGTAGCCTCAGCATTACAAAGGCCAAACAGAAGTAATTTAAAGTGTATGTACCGAAAGGATGGTGATGACAGTCTTGGGGATGTCTTCTGGGTTCATGGGCATCTGATATGTTCAGGCCCCTTTAATCCTCACATGGACGAAGAGAGCTATCTTTCTTCAGGACAATGTGTAAGGGTGACGAACATGGGTTTGAGACCTTTTGGCAAAGGCCCATTTCTTCCATTTTGGTGAACGTTTGTTTAACGGCTGCCAAACAATCCGGTGCTAGATGTGTGAATCTGGCAAACACTGGGGGCCCCATCATCTTGATATGTGAAAAAGACCGTGTTTGGCGGGAACCATGGGCGTTTGACAAAGTTTTGGACTGAAAACTTCTGGGTACGATGTAAGGAAGTGGGCGTAGGCATCCGTGGGTGCGCTGATGTGGAGAACGAGAATGGAGGGGGCGCGTTGGAGAGGTGTCAAGAAGTACGAATCCAAGTTGATTAACGGACGGTAAGTGGCATCAACCAGGAGGTAGAAGTATGAGAGGAAACTCACACCGAGGATTGGCAATGTGACGTCAGGAACGAGAACCTTCCAATTATATTTGGTGCTCCCAAACGATAGCATGAGGGTTTCATAACCGTGGGTGAGTATCGCAGATCCGTTGGCAGCTACCAGGCAGACGTCAGCAAACTTAAACAGACGACGTCATCTCCTGGAGAGTGGACTTGGCAGAAGAGAATGGCAATCACCGGTGTCTACCAAAATTCGCATGCCCACACCTGCGTCACGTAAAAAGAAAAAAACTAGTGACAGGGGAGGCCACCGCTGCAAGCAATGGCCTACTACGTCCACAAACCACTACATGTCTACAGTGCCAGTTATGTGATAATTGAGAATGCAAATAAACTTTATCAATCAGACATCAAGCTTAAATGCTAGGATATAGGTGGTAGGTTGGCCAGGGCACCAGCCACCCGTTGAGATACTACAGCTAGAGAGTTATGGGGTCCTTTAACTGACCAGACAGTACTTCATTGGATCCTTCTCTCTGGTTACAGTTCACTTTCCTTTTGCCTACACATACACCGAATAGTCTGGCCTATTATTTAAAGATTCTCCTCTGTCCTCATACACCTGACAACACTGAGATTACCTAACAATTCTTCTTCACCCTAGTGGTTAATTATTGCACTGCAATTGTCCAGTGGCTAATTTCCTCTTGGTAAGGGTAGAAGAGACTCTTTAGCTATGGTAAGCAGCTCTTCTAGGAGAAGGACACTCCGAAATTAAACCATTGTTCTCTAGTCTTGCGTAGTGCCATAGCCTCTGTACCATGGCCTTCCACTGTCTTGGGTTAGAATTCTCTTGCTTGAGGGTACACTCAGGCACACTGTTGTATCTAGTTTCTCTTTCTCTTGTTTTGTTGAAGTTTTTATTGTTTATATAGGAAATATTTATTTAAATGTTGTTACTATTCTTAAAATATTTTATTTTTCCTTGTTTCCTTTCCTCACTGAGCTATTTTCCCTGTTGGGGCCCCTGGGCTTATAGCATCCTGCTTTTCCAACTAGGGTTGTAGCTTAGCATTTAATAATAATAATAATAATAATACTGTTCTTAAAATATTTTATTTTTCCTGGTTTCCTTTCCTTTCTGAGCTATTTTTCCTGTTAGGCCCCTGGGCTTATAACATTCTGCTTTTCCAACTAAGTTGTTGCTTGTCAAGTAATAATAATAATAATAATAATAATAATAATAATAATAATGATAATAATAATACCATGCAAGTAAGAACGTCACACAAATTCAAACAAAATTAATCATGAACTATCAAGTTGATACAGGTTGGTTTATTAACAGTGCATAGAAGAGCGAGGGATAAAATAAAATGAAAACCTTTACAGTGTACGAGAGTGTATAAAACACGTGCTGTACAACTTAGTTACTTAGTAGGTAGTAAGAAAGCTTACTGTCAGTTTCTGATTTAGAAATAATAGCCTACATTTTATTGTACAGTAGAACAAAGGAATAGTGCATACAAGTGAATAAACCAGCCTTATGTGAACATACTTAGATGAAGGGTGAAAATATATAAGAATATACAAGCAGACCACAATAAAAACACACACAGGTAAGCATATTAAGTTACTCATGCACACACATTCACGCAAATATACTCACACTTGCACAAATATCTCCCATATCTAATAAAGAGCAAGTATATATATATATATATATATATATATATATATATATATATATATATATATATATATATATATATATATATATATGTGTGTGTGTGTGTGTGTGTGTGTGTGTATAATACTTCCTTCCTGTCACGCTGACCAGGATTGCCAAGCCTATTACTACTTAGTATCTCAACATCCTTAGCATGGGGGGGGGGGAGTACTCATACCCTAGTCTGATGGGTTGTAGTCAGGAAAGAGGGAGGTGTAGGAAGGATTGAATCTGTGTGCGCATATCTATTTAAATATTTAGCTGTTATTTTTGACGGGTCGTGTATACTGGTATATATGTAGGCCTACAGTATATATATATATATATATATATATATATATATATATATATATATATATATATATATATATATATACATATATATATATCTATATATATATATATATATATACATATATATATATCTATATATATATATATATATATATATATATATATATGTATATACATACGCATATATATACATATATATATATATATATATATATTATATGTATATATATATATATATATATATATATATATATATATATATATATATATATATATGTATGTATATATACACATATATATACATATATATATATTATATGTATATATATATATATATATATATATATATATATAGTGGAGAATTTTATTTTAT
Organism: Palaemon carinicauda; assembly: GCF_036898095.1. NCBI lineage: Eukaryota > Metazoa > Arthropoda > Malacostraca > Decapoda > Palaemonidae > Palaemon > Palaemon carinicauda. The sequence goes on from NC_090729.1 coordinate 73,359,928, forward strand.
TATTTAATTAAATGTTTGAGTGGGAACTTAGTCCAGGAAATTTTTCCTAAGTCAGTTACAAAAAGATCATCAGGGGAGGATAATAAGCACTTACACTCGGGGCACAAACACCCTGCTAATAACTTTACTGCCGCAGTTTACTTAAATACTAAAGGGGAAAATTAGCTCTGTCCAGAGGCCGGATAACTCCACATGTGAAAATAAAAGTAATGTGATGGCCTACTCTAGCTTTGTCAGGTCTATAGTCATCTTCACTCTTAGACGCTGTTTCGACTCTGTCCCAGTGACCCCAGTGAGATGCTGGACAGGAATCTTACGTTAATGTAATTAGAGACAATAAAAAGAAATGGGAGCAGTGATGTAAAGTAAAGTTTAAAAGTTTAAAGATATGGATCTTTACCTTCAAAGCAGATATTCAATAATAAGTCGCTCGCTAACACACCCCTTTTCAAGTTACTTACTCCTTTCATATATCGGGTATTCTGTCCTGTGATCAAATATTCATAATAGGCACACTGAAATAAATGAGGGAGTAAAAATATGGAGGTTTAATTAACCTAATCTTGATTTATTTCACAAATTTACATTAAAAGAAAACGGACACCTTAACAAAAAAATAAAGGTATCAAAACAAAAATGTGAAGTAGTAAAAAGCATCTCAAAATAATAAAAAATGGCTGGTTAGACACGTGGTCTGCAATAATTAATAATCAAAATTAGGTTGGACACGTGGCCCATGTGACCTAGAGACTGTGCTATTCTCAAAAGCAAAAAAATGATATCGAAAGAATATATACACACAATCCAACAGCACACAGTCCGAAATATGTAATAGCTAGATAACCCTATCAAGTTAAAATTAGTCTAAGCTAAACTAAAAAATGGGGGAATAACTAAGTGGCCACTTTTGTAGTACCTGCACTCCTTGGAAGACTGTCCTTTGCCCTTCAATGGCTGTTGACCTAGTTGCACAAGTTGGCACTTTGCACTCTTGACTGGCTCACCCCAAGAATCCTCGTTTGTGGTAGTAGGGTTTCCCAGGTTCCACTCCTTTACTGTGTCCAGCTGGTAGGACTCCTCTGTGTGAGTCAAGTTTTGGGAGAGGGGGTGGGGGTGAGCCAGAGGTGCATAGGTTCACTGACCAGGGCGGTCAGCCGGTCAACACTACGGCTTACGAACGAATGGGCTTAGGTTAAGGTTGAGAGGGATCACCTCGCATCACCTTTCCAGACAGGTGAGAGTCATCATGCACAAAGGTAACCCAGTTGAGGTGCCATATCGGAATTTTAAGACAGGACAATATATTGTTGCAAGGAGTGCATAGGAGGCAGGATTTTGTACTAAATACTTTAGAGAAATCTTGCTGCTCTAAGGGAGCTTATGTATACAAGAATCCTACCTATTCTGGCTTGCTAAAAGTTAAGAGTTTAAATGATTAATTAGCAATGGGCTGGTGCGATGGGCATACATCTTAAAAATAACAAACTTTAATTGGTATTGAGAAATAAAAGATGCATTAAAGTTAGCTGCATTAGAAATTATATTTGAGTCAGTTTAGTAATTTATCTCGACCCAAGTAGTTTAAGGAAAGAACCGGTTTTATTTTAGATTATCCCTTTTGTTTCATAACGATTTTAAACATCATAGTTCAATTGATCACTAGTAGTACACGAGTTTAAAACCTTAAGAATAAATCGCTCAGATCTTATTACACGTGATAATAAAAGAAATCGTTTAGCTTACGTCGTAAATTTTCCTAAGTTCCGTTTGCTCTGACCCATGCCACGGGAAGCTCCTCACAGTTTGCTCTTTCTTGGTAGTAGTAGTAGTAGTAGTCATAGTAATAACTGCTCTACTTACCATTCATCGGCTCCCCAAGGTTAATGCGATGTATTTTGGGTACGCAAGTATAACCTACGCAAGTATGGCCTTGCTTATTTCATGGTTTATTTATTCATTTCGTTTTCCACTTATTCTACTATATTAAACATAACAGCCATTACGATAAAAATATCATTTATTCATATTTAGCTTTTAGTTTTTTCTCGCACTCGCCGAGTGTCACGCCTTTGTCCCCAAATAAACCAATTAAAACTAACCCCCGGATGTTTTGATTGGACGACACCTTCCTACCTACCTGCCGACCCCACCAAGAGATTTAAATTGGGGTACTTTATTTATTTACTCATTAAATTCTTTCGTTTTCCTCTTATTCTAGTATAATAAACATAACAGTCATTATGATGAAAACATTTATTCATATTTAGCTTTCAAATTCCTTTTTTTCACGCACGCGCCGAGTGTTTTTGTTTTGATAGGCCTACACTACCAAGAGATTTAAATTGGGCCAATCGCATGCAAATTCTCGGCCAGGTCACGCCTTTGTCCCAAAATAAACCAATTAAAACTAACCCCCGGATGTTTTGATTGGCCGACACCTTCCTACCTACCTGCCGACCCCACCAAGAGATTTAAATTGGGCTTCTTGTACCTTCTTTCCTACCGTGACCTCGTTACTGGAACGACGTATTTTTTTAGAAGTGTGTGTACAATGGCCGCCATCGAAATCACGTGTAACGGTACAGAAGTAGAAGAAAATCCCTGGTCGTTTATTCACGAATTTTGGTTAAATACACCCAATGCTTTGGAGTATTTGCGAGCTCATGGCATTCTACCTATTTCTGTTTTATGTAAATATTGTAATTTGCCATGTTCTTTACGCCAAGAAGCAAATATGTTTTATTGTGGTCGTTATGTTCGTGTTCAAAAAAAGAAAAGAAAACAGTGTCCTTACAGTGTTAGCCTCTTCAAGGGTACTTTTCTTGAAAATGCACGCGTGCCAGCGTGGAAAATTGTCCTGTTTGCGAGCCATTTCGTCCAAAAAAGCTGGGACCATGCTACAGTAATTCGCACTCTGCATTTTCTACCAGGATAAGTGTCGATTGGCGTAGTTTTTGTTCCGAGGTTACGCTAAACTGGTTGTATACCCAGGAACCTATTGGTGGTCCCGATATCATCGTGGAAATCGATGAAACATTTTTTGTGAAACGAAAATACCATCGTGGTAGACAATTGAGCCAGGTCTGGCTATTCGGTGGGATTGAGCGCTTATCAAAGAAAAAATTCATCATTCCCCTGCATAAAGAAGGACAGGATCGTAGTGCTGAAACTTTGATTCCGTTGATACGGCAATACATTAAAGCTGGGTCAGTTATCATGAGCGACGGTTGGGCCGCTTACAAGACACTGTCAAATGAAGGATATATTCACAAAGTTATCAATCATTCGGAGAACTTTGTGGATCCAAATGATCCTAGTATTCATACCCAGACGATTGAGCGGCAGTGGAGAAACGTGAAAGAATGGTCAAAGAGACCTGGGATGAAAGCAGATTACTTTGACCAGTATTTTTCGAGGTATCTGTTCGTCGAGTCTTATCCCATTAATCCGGTCCATCAGTTTTTCCTGGAAGTGGGAAAACTATACAGACCGCATGGAAACCATCCCCGTCCTCCCGTTTACGAGTCTGACGATGAATGAACAGTTTAAGGTTAGTTAACTTTTCTCATTTTTGAGTATATCATAACTTCCACGTGTCTTCATGAATTATATTTAGTAAATGCCTTACATTCTTCCCTGTTTTAATTATATTGGTTTTAAATGAATGTATGATAGACTATGTTGTTAGTGGATTATTATTCACCACGTTAAATATTTTTATTATTCACCACGTTAAATATTTTATCTGTATGAGTGCTAGACTATGTTGTTTGTTGGATTATTATTCACCACGTTAAATATTTTTATCATTCACCACGTTAAATATTTTATCTGTATGAGTGCTGTTCATTAATTGTTATATTATGTTACAGAACCTTCTCCTACCGCCACCAGTCCAACCGTTGCCGATCCTGACCTGAACCTGAATATGCCGTCTTTCCTCGTTTCTTCTTAAATTTACGGTAAGTTAAATCTTCACAAAATACGTTCCATTTTTTATTATAATATATTTCAGTGGCTTCATCAATTATATAAAGTAATTGCCTCATATTCTTCCCCGTGTTATTTTTATTGTTTTTAAAATGAATATATGAAAGATTATGCGTTTGCGAATCATCAAACACCAAGTTAAACATTAAATGTGTAAGAACTGTTCACTAATTCTTATACTCTATTACAGACCCTTTTCCTACCGCCATCAATCCCACCGTTGCCGACCCACGATTCTTAGTCAATTTACGGTAAGTTAAATCTTCACATAATTCGTTCCCATGTTTTATTAATGAGTTTATATGATCATAAGAAAGAATTGGGGTGTTTGTATGTATGATACGTATTTATGTAAGGATGTGGGTTTAAGAATACAGTTTTCTAGGGGGGGGGGGTCGCAGGGGGGCGGTAGCCCCCCCGTTAAGTTCCTTTGGGAATAAGAATACGGCAATGTAAGGGGGTCGCAGGGGGGCGTTAGCCCCCCCCCCCGTTAAGTAAGGGTATGGCTTGTAGTCTAAGGTTAGGTTGGGAAGTTCAAGTTAGGTAGTGTTCTTAAAAACTTATTATTCCTGAGTGACGTTCACTAATATTTTATTCCATTGCAGACCCCATGTAAACCACCATTCGGTCTTCTATTATCTACCCTGGCCGTTTTCCATCGTTTCTCCAACAAGGTAAGTTATTATCCACACAATGTGTTCCCCCATATAATATATTAATTCTATTGATGACTGAGAAAGGGTTGTTATTTCTTAATTATTAATCCAAATTCTGGGTATAGTGTAACCAATGGTGAGATCAGTTCAAGTCGTGTTTTATTTTAATGCTTGTGTCGGAATTGGTATCTCGTGTTTTCTCGATATTATGTGAACAGTGAACTTAGTGCATTTTTCGGTTATTGGAATATGAAAAACAGCCATTTGACGACATTTTCAGTGGGAAAGGGGGGGGGGGGGGTTCTGCAAGAATGCAGTTTTCTCGTGTTTTCTCGTCATTACGAATTTCTTTGTGAACTTAGTGTTTTTTGGGTAGTTGGAATCTGTAATCCCATGATGAAAAAGCACCATTTGCCGTCATTTACAGTGGAGAGGGGGGGGGGGGGGGGGTTTGCACGTTAATAATGCCTTTTACCCGTGTTGCTCGTGGTTTCCTTTTTTTTTTTTTTTTTTTTTTCGTGATTTTAGTGCCTTTTTGGGGTGTTTGAAATTCAAGGTAAAGTAGCTCAAAACCGGTCTTTTTGCGACATTCTAGAGCATCGGAAACGTTCAAAACACCTATAATTACATCATGTTCCAATTTTTTTTTGCCGAAAATACTATTGTTTTAATGTAAAAATTTACCAAAGAACAAACATACGCCGAGATAATGCCTTTGCTGTGCGTATCTACGCTGTGACGTCACGAGCATGGCATACGCTACTGTCAACAAGTTTAGTCGATTTAAAATAGTTCTCCCGATGTTTTGTTAAAGAAAACTTGTTATAGGAGAGAAAGTTTAAGGGGTACCTACAGTATTATTAGGAGAAAGCCAAAACTACGAATGAAAGAAGAGTGAAGAAAAATTCCTCACACCCTGGCAATAAAAGGGAGAAAAAAGAGAGAGGGGTTAGTTCCGGCAAATGTGATTCAACTACTGGTTAGTACGCACGAGATAAACTTACTGGAAGAGTGAAGAGTGAAGTTGTTCTTCATATCAACGTCTGTTTAAAGTTAACAAAACGCTGTTAGCGTTAATTAAAATCAATTGAATTAAAGTTACGCACGAACGTGAATTTGAGGAAAACTGAGCCCGCAATCAATGCTTCACGGAAGCGTTAAGATAAGTAAATGATCAGCATTAACTTTAAACGTACGATGCAATGTTAATCAAACGATTAAAAGTACTCAATTCTTCCCACCCAAGGGGTAAAGATAGAGCAAACAAAATGTGAGTCAATTGTGGTAAAAATAAACCTGTTTATATTATCCTGTCGTTCATAGGGAGTGTGATGTATGTACCTTCTTAGTTCACACAAGTGTTTATTTATGTTTATGTCTTTGTCTGATAATGTGTTTGTTTTGTTGTTTGCAGGGTATAACTGCAGTGGAATTGTCAACTGAATAAAACCTTAGTTCTGGATAAACCAGGTTTACTTCAATTTATTCAGTTAATCAATTCAATCGCCATGACTGCCGAGATGTTAGAAGTAACAATTCGGGGACCGTTAATGGCATTTACAATGGGGCGTGTCACTGAAGGTGTTGCCTATCATGGTTGGTCGCAAAATGTCTGGTGATCTCAGCATATTACTCACCTGAAAATGAGTGAATAATTATTAGTAATTATCCATGAAATAGTGATGATGTTTGTCCCTGCCGATGTCGCCAATTTTTCTCGGTGGGGTTTCATGATACGTTGGTATTCTTAAAATACATTTAATGGACTTTTGATTACATTGCTCTTAGACTCTGGGCTTCTAACAACCAACTCCCAACTGAGCGTCGAGCGTCTTATAAACAATCTCACAAACCAAAACATTGCTAACCAACATAAGAGCATCACTCTCAAAATCTTAAATCCTACTCCAGTACAAAAGTAAAAGGAATCACATCTTATCTTTGAGGTAATTAAAAAATGCTTGAACCCTAATATTAAAATACATCATTTCAGTTATGTACAAAGCATAACATGTTTTATCCCTTTAAAGTCCACCCTAGGTTTTATGGGAAACTTTAAAAATTCCTTTTAGTATGTTGTAGTATTAGTAAATACAAGACCTTTTTACTACTGTGTACTTTTAAAGATTTTTCCAAATTAGCGAAATAATTGCATGCAATGAAGTATCCCATTTGGGGGCCTTGGGCGAGTTTAGGCGGACCACGCTCATCCGATATGGGATCTATTGGACCTTAACGGCACAGATTTTGAAGCTTCTACTAATGTTGATTCGCCCACAAATCATATGATTATTAATGATTAAACAGTTTTTTCATAGTTCCAATGTATAACAGAAACACGTATATGGCTTAACAATTTTATTAAATAAAAAATATGTTGTAAATACAAGAAAATACCATATACAATAAATACAAAAATACTATAAAAATACAAAAATACTATGAAAATGCAAAAAAAATATATTAAACCTTACTCAAAATCGAAAAAATAGAAAAATATTATAAAACTTACTCAAAAATCTAGTGAAAAAGAGCAAAAAAATTACTTAGAAATCTTATGGAACAAAACAAAACGATTTTGACTTTCAGTGAGGCAAAGGGCCACCTTGCACTCCTCACACATCCAGCGAGACCTGTGGATGTGGCCTGCAGTAGAACAGAACTTGCAGGTCTGTCTCATGGTGACATGCTTTGGCATGTGTAGGGTAGGGGCATCCTGGCGTGACTCTACACTTGGCACAACTGCCCGTTGGCCCCTTTTGGGCAAAGCGACATCCCTGGTGCCAAGAGAATTCCTAGTAATCTTGAAGTTTGATGTCTTGAAACTTCTCAGGCAATTTGAGATATCCAGTTGGAAGTCCTCGTAAGGTTCCCTCAAGAAGTCTGGCTGTGGATGAATGAAGTCCGGCAGGGGCTGGATGTGAATGTCTTCCTTCTTCCATTCAACAACACGAGGCCTCTTAGAGTTAACCTCACCTTCAACTTCAACTTCCTCTTCCACAGGCATCTCCTGAGGGACAACAACATTGACCCTGCGAGCTGAAACAAAAATAAAGTAACATTAATGAAACAGTAAATGAATCATGTGTGCTGGTGTGTGTGCATGCATGTGTGTGCATGTGTATTTCAGTGAGTATGCATGTGTATGTCAGTGAGTATGCATGTGTGTGCATATTTATGTCAGTGAGTATACAAGTACACAAATAAGTTTTAAAAATACCCATTGTTTACAAAAATTTAAAGAGCAACACAATGAAAATAAATTTAAAGAGCAACCATTGTAACAACGAGACTTTAAAAAAAAATTCAACAAATCTCTCTCTCTCTCTCTCTCTCTCTCTCTCTCTCTCTCTCTCTCTCTCTCTCTCTCTCTCTCTCTCTCTCTAAGGATGTCTCATACTAACCTCTAGCATTGGGAGGGTCAAAGGCATCCTTCTGAGAAAGGCCTTCGTCAGGAACGTACGAAGGGTCGTCGTCATCACTGTCGACGTCCAAAGGGCTCACGTTGACATCACTTCCTTCAGCGTCATTAGGGGCAACCCATGGTGTATGATCCTGAGTCTCTAATGCAGTGTTGCGATGCCCATAAAAGATATGGCCAGGAAACTGCAAAAAAAAAAAAAAAAAAAAAAAATTAAAATCATGTAACAATAAAAAAATGTAACTTTGCCTAACAAGAACGTATCATTCAATATCTTGTAAGGTAATAATTTGTATGCACATGAGCCTAACATCTCTAAATAATCACTATTATTTCTATAAATATTGTTAAAACTATTCACAAATGTCTAAGACAATCACTAGAAAAAAATTGCAAAAATGACGTGCGTCGTAAAGTAGTGCCCGGTAGAAGGTCCAATAGATCCCATATGGGATGAGCGTGGTCCGCCTAAACTCGACCGAGGTAGCCCATATGGGATTTATACTTTTTCCGATAGTCACTATGACACGTCAGTAACACTACAGCCCTTGAAACCCACATCAAAAGGTAAGCATATCACTAGGCTTCACTATCCTACAGTCACTGTTTACTACCATGATTACGGAGGTCAGGGGGGGGGGATATGTGGACGTTACTGCGACGCGTCTTGTCACTTTCCCGACTTGAGCACAAGTGAGGTGTCTTTGGAAGGAGCTACAGACTTGGCGAGAAGGACAGGTGGCTTCTGATTGGCTGATTTGAAGAGCAGAGGAGTGTAGCTATGAGTTGCCAAAGCGTCAATTTCAGACAAGCTTAAACTTGTTCACCACGACTACCCAAAAGTAGCTGTTTTAAAGATCCCATTTGGGCTCTCTGGTCGTTAAAGGGATTTATCAATGCAATATGATGCAATGTTGCGCTAAGTACACGTAACATTTGAGGTAATACAGTACATTATTACAATGATACATAACAGTCTCCTCCCCCTTAACTTGACATTTTAAAAATCTTTATAAATCTAATCTCTCAGGGGGCTTTCCTCTATCAATCCTATTAGGAAGCACTCTAACCTCATCTTGTACTGGTACATGAATTAGTTCCTAATCTACATTTGATGTTGGAGCATCTTGGTTAATATTTGACTCATTTGATCTCACTACTTCTGAAAGTTTTCCATCTCTAACATTCACATGCTCTACTGTATTTCTGTTTAATGGCTGTAATTGATCAACATGACGTTTTACAATATTTCCACCAACTTGAACATCATAATGTAAATTTCCTATCTCTCTTACAATCTTTCCTGGTACCCACTTCTCTGGAGTGTTGTACGATCTTATCATAACATCAAATAAAGGTAAAAAATGTCTTACTTTAGGAAGACTTCTTACTTGTTTATACCCTTTATCTTCTAAATCACTCTGCAAACTTGGATACAATAAATCTAACTTACACCTTATCCTCCTCCCCATCAACAAATTTGATGGTGTCACGCCTGTTGTGCTGTGCGGTGTTGTTGTATAAGACAATAAAAACTTTGATACATGCAAAAATGTTAACTGAATTTGCTTTTCTACACTTCATATTGTGTTTAAATGTTTGCACAAACCTTTCAGCCTCTCCATTGGTAGAGGGATGACATGTTGCTGAAAATCTGTTTTATTCCATTGACGTTACAAAATTCTTTAAACTCTTGTGAGGTAAATTGTGGATCATTATCTGGAACAATTCTTTCTGGAATACCATGTGTAGAAAAAATTTGCATTAACTCTTTTATTGTGGCATAAGATGTTGTTGTTTTCATAGGAATGACTTCTGCCCACTTACTGTAAGCATCTACTACTATCAAAACAAATAATTTAAAAAAGGACCTGCAAAATCTATATGCACTCTTTGCCATGGATACCTGGGTAACTCCCAAGGGTGCATTCTAGCAAATTGAGGATTGTTCTGTTGCATAACACAACTCATTCAGTTCTTTATATAAGATTCACATCTTTATCTACACCTGGCCACCATACAAAAGTTCTTGCAATTGACTTTGATCTTACAATACCTTGGTGATCAGCACGTATTTCAGACAAAACCTTATTCCTCAGTGAATTAAGAATAACTACCCTTGAACCTCTCATCATTATTCCTTGTGTTACACTCAGTTCATACCATATATCCTTATAAGGTTTACAATTTTCCTCTTGTCCACATAATTCCCTACCTGTCATTAAACTTTTTAAAACCTTACTAAGTACTGGGTCTCTCTTTGTACTGTGTGCTACATCTTTTGCTGTAATTGGTACATAATATACAGAAATTAACAGAATACTGTCATCATACTCTTGTGGAGCTTTGTCTACTGGTAATCTAGATAAAGCATCTGCATTACCCATCTTTGATGTTGGACGGTATTCTATATCATAGTGGGACATGGCTAACGTAATTGCCCAACGTTGTAGTCTTGCAGCTACTAACGTAGATAAACTTGCTTTTGGACCAAATATTGTTAATAAAGGTTCTTAACTCCATACACTAATGCTAAACCTTCTTTTTCTATTAGAGAGTAATTCCTTTCTGCCTTGTTCAATAATCTAGAAGTGAATGCAATTGGTTTTTTGTTCCATCTGGCATTACATGAGATAATACTGCACCTAAACGTATGTTTGATGCATCGTATACTAATTTAACTGGTAAATCCATTTGATAATGTACTAGGAATGTAGGTGATGTTATTACCTGTTTGATTCTTTCAAAAGATTCCTGACACTTTTGTCCACTTCCATTCTACACCCTTATTCAACACACAATGGATGTGCAATTGTAGACAAATTCTGAATGAAATTCCCCTAAAATGTTACTAAACCTAGAAATGATTGTAATTCCTTAGCATTTTCTGGTACTTTTGTTGATTGTACAGCTTTAATCTTCTCTTTAGTTTTGTGAATACCTTTGCCGTTAATTACAAAACCTAAGTATTCCACTGAATCAACTTCTAAAATACATTTGCTCTTATTTACTCTAATATTATGTTCCTTTAACTTCTTCAGAACTGTTCGCAATCTTTCTCTATGTCATCTTGTGTCTTTACCAGCAATTAAAATATCCTCTATATAAATGAATACTCCTTGCATTCCTGAAAAAATCTTATCCATAGTTTGTTGCCATATAGCTGGGCTACTTGCAACTCCATAAGGTAATCTCTTTGGCCTAAACAAACCTAAGGATGTATTTACTGTACATAATTCTTGTGAACTTTCATCCATGGGAAGCTGTTGAAATGCTTGTCTTAAATCTTACTTAGAAAAAACACTGCATCCTGACATAGTTGCAAATATGTCTTTCGGATTTGGTAATGGATGTTGAGCTACTTGCAGTTGTGGATTCAACGTTATTTTGTAATCTCCACATGACCTAACCTGTCCATTTTCCGTCACAATAGATACTAATGGAGTAGCCCAATCTGAATATGTAACCTTTTTCCATGAACCTTCATTTTCTAATCTCCTGATATCTGTTTCAACTGCACTTTTCAATGCATACGGTACTGGTCTGGGAGCACAAAATCTAGGAGCACTGTCAGGTTTCAAAACTAAAATTGCCTTTGCATTCTTTATTGTACCTACTTTATCTTCAAATACGTCTTGAAACTCTGATATGATATTATCCACAGACATTTCATTTTTGTGTTCATCTTGTCTACCTGTAACCTTCAAAATACTAGGCCAATCTAACTTCAAATACTGTAGCCAATCCAAACCTAGCAAAATTTGTCCTTTACCTTTTACTACTGTTAATGGCATTCTCTCTAATTTCTGTTCTTTGTACTATACTTTTACGTTCGAAGCACCTATTACTTGAATATCAAAATCATTATAACTTTTAAAACTCTATTTGTACCTTCTAATAACAAATTAGGAATGCTTTTAGCTGTTTTCTCAGACATAATTGATACATCGGCTGCTGTGTCAACTTGCATCAAAATTGGTTTACCATTTATGATTACTTCTACCATGATATGTTTCTTTGCATTTTCATTGACAGAATTTATCCGAAACGCAAAATCAGTTTCGGACTTATCCGGATTATCATGAACATTTTCCGCATTATTCTCTTGACCAATAGTATCAACTGTAGCATTTTGGGGCTTGTGGGATTTGGTGTATTGGTAGGAAGTTCTATTAACCATAATAATTACCTGGAACATAGATGAACAATTGTTAGTAATTATTTCTCAGCTGATCCCATCTGATGTCGTCACTTTTGGCTTGATGGTTAATAAGACGTTGGTATTCTTAATAATAAATTTACTGTATAAAAGACTACATTGTACTGTTTACTCTGTAACAGCTAACTCCCAAGTGTATATGGAGCGTCTTACACAATCTGACAAACCAAAACATTGCTAAACAAAAGAGCATCACTCTGAAAAGACTTAAATCCTACTCCAGTACAAAATCATAAAGAATCACATCCTATCTTTGAGGTAACCAACAAATGTTTGAATCCTAATACCAAAACAAATCATTACTCTTATGTACAAAGCATAACATGTCTTATTCATGCAATATGATGCAATGTTGCGCAATACCTGCAACACTTGAAATAATATAGTACATTATTACAACAATACATAACAGTCTCCTCCCCCTTAACTTGACATTGTAAAAATCTTCATAAATCTAATCTCTCAGGGGGCTTTCCTCTGTTAATCCTATTAGGAAGCACTTTAACCTCATCTTGTACTGGTACATAAATTGGTTCTGAATCTACATTGCATGTTGGACCATCTTGGTTAATATTTGACTCATTTGATCTAACTACTTCTTTAAGTTTCTCATCTCTAACATTCACATGCTCTACTGTCTTTCTGTTTAACGGCTGTAATTGATCAACATGACGTTTTACAACATTATCACCAACACGAACATCATAATGTAAATTTCCTATCTCTCTTACAATCTCTCCTGGTACCCACTTCTCTGGAGTGTTGTACGATCTTACCATGACATCAGACAAAGGTAAAAAATGTCTTACATTAGGAAGCTTTGCTACTTGTTTATACCCTTTATCTTCTAAATCACTTTGCAAACTTGTATACAACAAATCTAACTTACACCTTATCCTCCTCCCCATCAACAAATTTGAGGGTGCCACGCCTGTTGTGGTTTTACAACATTATCACCAACACGAACATCATAATGTAAATTTCCTATCTCTCTTACAATCTCTCCTGGTACCCACTTCTCTGGAGTGTTGTACGATCTTACCATGACATCAGACAAAGGTAAAAAATGTCTTACATTTGGAAGCTTTGCTACTTGTTTATACCCTTTATCTTCTAAATCACTTTGCAAACTTGGATACAACAAATCTAACTTACACCTTATCCTCCTCCCCATCAACAAATTTGAGGGTGCCACGCCTGTTGTGCTGTGCGGCGTTGTTCTATAAGACTAAAAATTTTGACATATGCAAAAATATATTACCTGAATATGCTTTTCTACACTTCATATTGTGTTTAAACGTTTGGACAAATCTCTCAGCCTCTCCATTAGTAGATGGATGATATGTAGCTGAAAATGTATGCTTTATACCATTGACATTACAAAATTCTTTAAACTCTTGTGAGGTAAATTGTGGACCATTATCTGTAACAATTCTTTCTGGAATACCATGCGTTGAAAATATTTGCATTAACTCTTTTATTGTGGCGTAAGACGTTGTTGTCTTCATTGGGATAATTTCTGGCCACTTACTGTAAGCATCTACTACTATCAAAAACAAATAATTCAAAAAAGGACCTGCAAAATCTATATGCACTCTTTGCCATGGATACCTGGGTAACTCCCACGGGTGCATTCTAGCAAATTGAGGATTGTTCTGTTGCATAACACAACTCATTCAGTTCTTTATATAAGATTCACATCTTTATCTACACCTGGCCACCATACAAAAGTTCTCGCAATTGACTTTGATCTTACAATACCTTGGTGATCAGCATGTATTTCAGACAAAACCTTATTTCTTAGTGAATTAGGAATAACTACCCTGGAACCTCTCATCACTATTCCTTGTGTCACACTCAGTTCATACCATATATCCTTATACGGTTTACAATTTTCCTCCTTTCCACATAAGTCCCTACCTGTCATTAAACTTTCCAAAACTTTACTAAGTACTGGGTCTTGCTTGGTACTGTGTGCTACATCTTTCGCAGTTATTGGTACATCATATACAGAAATTAACAGAACACTGTCATCATACTCTTCTGGAGCTTTGTCTACGGGTAATCTGGATAAAGCATCTGCATTACCCATATTTGATGTTGGACGGTATTCTATATCATAGTGGTACGCTGCTAACGTAACTGCCCAACGTTGTAGTCTTGCAGCTACCAACGTAGGTAAACTTGCTTTTGGACCCAATATTGCTAATAAAGGTTTATGATCTGTAACAAGTGTGAACTTTTTCCTACCATAAAGATACATATGGAATTTTTTAACTCCATAAACTAATGCTAAACCTTCCTTTTCTATTTGAGAGTAATTCCTTTCTGCCTTGTTCAATACTCTAGAAGTGAATGCAATTGGTTTTTCTGTTCCATCTGGCATCACATGAGATAATACTGCACCTAGACCTATGTTTGATGCATCACATACTAATTTAACTGGTAAATCCATTTGATAATGTACTAAGAATGTAGGTGATGTTATTTCCTGCTTGATTCTTTCAAAAGATTCCTGACACTCTTTTGTCCACTTCCATTCTACACCCTTATTCAACAGAGTATACAATGGATGTGCAATTGTAGACAAATTCTGAATGAAATTCCCATAAAATGTTACTAAACCTAGAAATGATTGTAATTCCTTAACATTTTCTGGCACTTTTGTTGATTGTACAGCTTTAATCTTCTCTTTAGTTTTGTGAATACCCTTGCCATTTATTACAAAACCTAAGTATTCCACTGAATCAACTTCTAAAATACATTTGTTCTTATTTACTCTAATATTATGTTCCTTCAACTTCTTCAGAACTGTTCGCAATCTTTCTCTATGTTCTCTTGTGTCTTTACCCGCAATTAAAATATCATCTATAAAAATGAATACTCCTTGCATTCCTGAAAAAATCTTATCCATAGTTTGTTGCCATATAGCTGGGCTACTTGCAACTCCATAAGGTAATCTCTTTGGCCTAAACAAACCTAAGGATGTATTTACTGTACATAATTCTTGTGAAGTTTCATCCATGGGAAGCTGTTGAAATGCTTGTCTTAAATCTAATTTAGAAAAAACACTGCATCCTGACATAGTTGCAAACATGTCTTTCGGATTTGGTAAGGGATGTTGAGCTACTTGCAGTTGTGGATTTAACGTTACTTTGTAATCTCCACATAACCTAACCTGTCCACTTTCCTTCACAATAGGAACTAATGGTGTAGCCCAATCTGAATATGTAACCTTTTCCCAAGAACCTTCACTTTCTAATCTCCTGATTTCTGTTTCAACTGCACTTTTCAATGCATACGGTACTGGTCTCGGAGCAAAAAATCTAGGAGAACTGTCAGGTTTCAAAACTAAAATTGCCTTTGCGTTCTTTACTGTACCTATTTTATCTTCAAATACGTCTTGAAACTCTGATATGATATTATCCATAGACATTTCATTTTTGTTTTCATCTTGTCTACCTGCAACCTTCAAAATACTAGGCCAATCTAACTTCAAATACTGTAGCCAATCTAAACCTAGCAAAGTTTGTCCATTACCTTTTACTACTGTTAATGGCATTCTCTCTAATTTCTGTTCTTTGTACTGTACTTCTACGTTCGAAGCACCTATTACCTGAATATCAAAACCATTATAACTTTTCAAAACTCTATTTGTACCTTCTAATAACAAATTAGGAATGCTTTTAGCCATTTTCTCAGACATAATTGATACATCGGCTGCTGTGTCAACTTGCATCAAAATTGGTTTACCATTGATGATTACTTCTACCATGATATGTTTCTTTGCACCTTTGTTGACTGAGTTTATGCGAAACGCAAAATCAGTTTCTGAACTAACCTGATTATAATGAACATTTTCCTCATTATTCTCTTGACCCATAGTATCAACTGTAGCATTTATTTTCTTTGCGTACTGTTTAGGAAATCTACAAGCAGTTGCAAAATGACCCAGCTTTCTGCAATTTTGGCATGTCTGTCCAGTAGCAGGGCATTTCTTTGCTTCGTATGCAAGATGATCAGTTTTACCACACCTAAAACACTTGGGTTTTTCCTGTTGTTTCTGTGTATAAGCCTGATTCTGATATTTATGAACATTAGTGTTAGGCACTTTTCTATGACTAGGCTTTGTCATATTTCTTCTCTGATTCTCATTGGTTTTCCACTTAGAACCTACTGTATTAATTTTAGAATTTTCCATTCTATTGCTTGTAGAACTACCTATTATGTTACTTTGCCTATTTGATGTTTCTAAAGCTCTGCCTGTTATCAATACCTTTTCTAATGTTAAATCTTTATCTTGCAATAATTTCTTTCTTAGCTCTTCTGATGTGCAATGTGCAATTACTTGATCTATGATAACATTTTCTAACTCTAGAAATTCACATGAAACGGCTAAATTCTTTAGTCTAGTCACAAATGCATCTAAACTTTCATTTTCTTTCTGATAAGCCTGTCCTGAAAACTGGTATCTTTCAAAAAATTGATTGACCTGAGGAGCAAAATATGTGGTAAGAGCCTTAATTGCAGCTTCACTCGTGTCATCTGTAGGCTGCAAAGTCTTAAACACTTCCCGAACTTCCCTACCTGCTGTATGAAGTAATAATGCCTTTTTTTGTGCATCCTTCATGTTCCCTAATGCTTCTAAATAAATCTTAAATTCCTCACACCACTGTTGCCATCGTGTTGCAACAGAATTAGGCTCAGCAGTGATGCTGAAACCTAGTGGGTGTTCGATATTAAAAGGCATTTTGATTGCTTACCTTAATAACTGTGGTAGGTTAAGCTACTGTTCTGCAGTCACAAGTGTACTTCCTACCTACCTACCCAACTTTAAATTTCACCCTTTTGTGTATTTGATGAAATTCCTATTCTGCTGCTGGTAAAATCTTCATTGGGCGATTTTACTCTTGTCCCCTGATGTAAAAACGGAACTTCTCTTGTGCTGGCCGTCCTTGTGCATAGGTTCCAATGTTTCTCCCTGCTTGTCCATCGTCCAAAACGTCGCCACTGTGGAATTTGGTACTTTGGTAGGAAGTTCTATTAACCATAATAATTACCTGGAACATAGATGAACAATTGTTAGTAATTATTTCTCAGCTGATCCCATCTAATGTCGTCACTTTTGGCTTGATGGTTAATAAGATGTTGGTATTCTTAATAATACATTTACTGTATAAAAGACTACATTGTACTGTTTACTCTGTAACAGCTAACTCCCAAGTGTATATGGAGCGTCTTACACAATCTGACAAACCAAAACATTGCTAAACAAAAGAGCATCACTCTGAAAAGACTTAAATCCTACTCCAGTACAAAATCATAAAGAATCACATCCTATCTTTGAGGTAACCAACAAATGTTTGAATCCTAATACCAAAACAAATCATTACTCTTATGTACAAAGCATAACATGTCTTATTCATGCAATATGATGCAATGTTGCACAATACCTGCAACACTTGAAATAATATAGTACATTATTACAACAATACATAACAGGGCTCAAGCCATGTCGTCCTGATGGAAGGTTCCTATAGGTAGCTTTCTAAGGGATATTTGGCTACAGTGATATTCCCAGAGAATTGACCTTAAGGTCTCAAGAATTCTAACTCCTGGCGCAAATATCCTTATATTTCCCCAAAGGATATCGCATAATATCAGGGGACTTATATCTTGATACGACACATAGCAATCTTCACCCCGAATAGCGTTTTCGTTTCGAGGGGGAAGAGTGGCAAAAACAGAAGGGGAGCCGTTATCAAGGTTACCCTACTATTACGAGTCTCCTAGATGGCGCTCATTCCTATTTCTGTAGCGATTGCGCACGGTGGTTTTCCCTGTTATCTTAACGTTTTGTGATCGTTATTAAAAGGATTTATAATGCAATCTCCAGCTTCTTCTGCCTCTGGAAAGTTGAGTATTTTTTCTTTACCGTGTATAATTTTTAGCTCCTTCACAGTGAAACTAGTGTAATTTTATGTGTTTTGGAGCTTAGCTGCTCACCAGAGGCGCCATGGGCGCTGTCGTTCGTTACGCATGTTATATAGTTAGCAGAATGACATTCCCGGTTGTAATAGCATAAATAAATTATGAAATAAATTATCAAAACAAATAATTTAAAAAAGGACCTGCAAAATCTATATGCACTCTTTGCCATGGATACCTGGGTAACTCCCAAGGGTGCATTCTAGCAAATCGAGGATTGTTCTGTTGCATAACACAACTCATTCAGTTCTTTATATAAGATTCACATCTTTATCTACACCTGGCCACCATACAAAAGTTCTTGCAATTGACTTTGATCTTACAATACCTTGGTGATCAGCACATGTTTCAGACAAAACCTTATTCCTCAGTGAATTAAGAATAACTACCCTTGAACCTCTCATCATTATTCCTTGTGTTACACTCAGTTCATACCATATATCCTTATAAGGTTTACAATTTTCCTCTTGTCCACATAATTCCCTACCTGTCATTAAACTTTTTAAAACTTTACTAAGTACTGGGTCTCTCTTTGTACTGTGTGCTACATCTTTTGCTGTAATTGGTACATAATATACAGAAATTAACAGAATACTGTCATCATACTCTTATGGAGCTTTGTCTACTGGTAATCTAGATAAAGCATCTGCATTACCCATCTTTGATGTTGGACGGTATTCTATATCATAGTGGTACATGGCTAACGTAATTGCCCAACGTTGTAGTCTTGCAGCTACTAACGTAGATAAACTTGCTTTTGGACCAAATATTGTTAATAAAGGTTCTTAACTCCATACACTAATGCTAAACCTTCTTTTTCTATTAGAGAGTAATTCCTTTCTGCCTTGTTCAATAATCTAGAAGTGAATGCAATTGGTTTTTTGTTCCATCTGGCATTACATGAGATAATACTGCACCTAAACGTATGTTTGATGCATCGTATACTAATTTAACTGGTAAATCCATTTGATAATGTACTAGGAATGTAGGTGATGTTATTACCTGTTTGATTCTTTCAAAAGATTCCTGACACTTTTGTCCACTTCTATTCTACACCCTTATTCAACACACAATGGATGTGCAATTGTAGACAAATTCTGAATGAAATTCCCCTAAAATGTTACTAAACCTAAAAATGATTATAATTCCTTAGCATTTTCTGGTACTTTTGTTGATTGTACAGCTTTAATCTTCTCTTTAGTTTTGTGAATACCTTTGCCGTTAATTACAAAACCTAAGTATTCCACTGAATCAACTTCTAAAATACATTTGCTCTTATTTACTCTAATATTATGTTCCTTTAACTTCTTCAGAACTGTTCGCAATCTTTCTCTATGTTATCTTGTGTCTTTACCAGCAATTAAAATATCATCTATATAAATGAATACTCCTTGCATTCCTGAAAAAATCTTATCCATAGTTTGTTGCCATATAGCTGGGCTACTTGCAACTCCATAAGGTAATCTCTTTGGCCTAAACAAACCTAAGGATGTATTTACTGTACATAATTCTTGTGAACTTTCATCCATGGGAAGCTGTTGAAATGCTTGTCATAAATCTAACTTAGAAAAAACACTGCATCCTGACATAGTTGCAAATATGTCTTTCGGATTTGGTAATGGATGTTGAGCTACTTGCAGTTGTGGATTCAACGTTATTTTGTAATCTCCACATAACCTAACCTGTCCATTTTCCGTCACAATAGATACTAATGGAGTAGCCCAATCTGAATATGTAACCTTTTTCCATGAACCTTCATTTTCTAATCTCCTGATATCTGTTTCAACTGCACTTTTCAATGCATACGGTACTGGTCTGGGAGCACAAAATCTAGGAGCACTGTCAGGTTTCAAAACTAAAATTACCTTTGCATTCTTTATTGTACCTACTTTATCTTCAAATACGTCTTGAAACTCTGATATGATATTATCCACAGACATTTCATTTTTGTGTTCATCTTGTCTACCTGTATCCTTCAAAATACTAGGCCAATCTAACTTCAAATACTGTAGCCAATCCAAACCTAGCAAAATTTGTCCTTTACCTTTTACTACTGTTAATGGCATTCTCTCTAATTTCTGTTCTTTGTACTATACTTTTACGTTCGAAGCACCTATTACTTGAATATCAAAATCATTATAACTTTTAAAACTCTATTTGTACCTTCTAATAACAAATTAGGAATGCTTTTAGCTGTTTTCTCAGACATAATTGATACATCGGCTGCTGTGTCAACTTGCATCAAAATTGGTTTACCATTTATGATTACTTCTACCATGATATGTTTCTTTGCATTTTCATTGACAGAATTTATCCGAAACGCAAAATCAGTTTCGGACTTATCCTGATTATCATGAACATTTTCCGCATTATTCTCTTGACCAATAGTATCAACTGTAGCATTTTGGGGCTCAAGCCATGTCGTCCTGATGGAAGGTTCCTATAGGTAGCTTTCTAAGGGATATTTGGCTACAGTGATATTCCCAGAGAATTGACCTTAAGGTCTCCAGAATTCTAACTCCTGGCGCAAATATCCTTAAATTTCTCATAAGGATATCGCATAATATCAGGGGACTTATATCTTGATACGACACATAGCAATCTTCACCCCGAATAGCGTTTTCGTTTCGAGGGGGAAGAGTGGCAAAAACAGAAGGGGAGCCGTTATCAAGGTTACCCTACTATTACGAGTCTCCTAGATGGCGCTCATTCCTATTTCTGTAGCGATTGCGCACGGTGGTTTTCCCTGTTATCTTAACGTTTTGTGATCGTTATTAAGAGGATTTATAATGCAATCTCCAGCTTCTTCTGCCTCTGGAAAGTTGAGTATTTTTTCTTTACAGTGTATAATTTTTAGCTCCTTCACAGTGAAACTAGTGTAATTTTATGTGTTTTGGAGCTTAGCTGCTCACCAGAGGCGCCATGGGCGCTGTCGTTCGTTACGCATGTTATATAGTTAGCAGAATGACATTCCCGGTTGTAATAGCATAAATAAATTATGAAATAAATTATCAAAACAAATAATTTAAAAAAGGACCTGCAAAATCTATATGCACTCTTTGCCATGGATACCTGGGTAACTCCCAAGGGTGCATTCTAGCAAATTGAGGATTGTTCTGTTGCATAACACAACTCATTCAGTTCTTTATATAAGATTCACATCTTTATCTACACCTGGCCACCATACAAAAGTTCTTGCAATTGACTTTGATCTTACAATACCTTGGTGATCAGCACATGTTTCAGACAAAACCTTATTCCTCAGTGAATTAAGAATAACTACCCTTGAACCTCTCATCATTATTCCTTGTGTTACACTCAGTTCATACCATATATCCTTATAAGGTTTACAATTTTCCTCTTGTCCACATAATTCCCTACCTGTCATTAAACTTTTTAAAACTTTACTAAGTACTGGGTCTCTCTTTGTACTGTGTGCTACATCTTTTGCTGTAATTGGTACATAATATACAGAAATTAACAGAATACTGTCATCATACTCTTATGGAGCTTTGTCTACTGGTAATCTAGATAAAGCATCTGCATTACCCATCTTTGATGTTGGACGGTATTCTATATCATAGTGGTACATGGCTAACGTAATTGCCCAACGTTGTAGTCTTGCAGCTACTAACGTAGATAAACTTGCTTTTGGACCAAATATTGTTAATAAAGGTTCTTAACTCCATACACTAATGCTAAACCTTCTTTTTCTATTAGAGAGTAATTCCTTTCTGCCTTGTTCAAAACTCTAGAAGTGAATGCAATTGGTTTTTTGTTCCATCTGGCATTACATGAGATAATACTGCACCTAAACGTATGTTTGATGCATCGTATACTAATTTAACTGGTAAATCCATTTGATAATGTACTAGGAATGTAGGTGATGTTATTACCTGTTTGATTCTTTCAAAAGATTCCTGACACTTTTGTCCACTTCCATTCTACACCCTTATTCAACACACAATGGATGTGCAATTGTAGACAAATTCTGAATGAAATTCCCCTAAAATGTTACTAAACCTAGAAATGATTGTAATTCCTTAACATTTTCTGGCACTTTTGTTGATTGTACAGCTTTAATCTTCTCTTTAGTTTTGTGAATACCCTTGCCATTTATTACAAAACCTAAGTATTCCACTGAATCAACTTCTAAAATACATTTGTTCTTATTTACTCTAATATTATGTTCCTTCAACTTCTTCAGAACTGTTCGCAATCTTTCTCTATGTTCTCTTGTGTCTTTACCCGCAATTAAAATATCATCTATAAAAATGGAGACCGGACAATTTGCCGTAAACAAATTTGCCATAAGACAATTGATTGTAAGACATTTTGCCGTAAGAAAAATTGCCGTACGGATATTTTGCCGCAAGGACATTTCGCCGTAAAATGTATATGCTTTGTCATGTATAGATTAAAAAGAAAGAGAGAGAGAGAGAGAGAGAGAGAGAGAGAGAGAGAGAGAGAGAGAGAGAGAGAGAGAGAGAGAGAGAGAGAGAGAGAGAGAGAGAAGGGTCGTTATAAATTTTGACACCCGTCGTTAAATGTTTAAATGGGGTCATTACAAATTCGGTAGTTTACCATATTTTTTCTTTTCTTTTCTTTTATCTTAAACCTTTGTATTATCTACTTTTATCAGTTGAAACTTGAACACCTACGATGCCGTACACTATCAAAAGCACCAGAGATTGTGATAAGCTCGTAGATGATTCCAACTTCATTTACAGGCAAGAACGAGAATATGGAGGCAAGCTTTATTGGAAGTGTGTTGGAAAAAACTGCAAAACAAGAGTACATATAAGACGGAATATTGAAGAGATTTCAATCTGTAAAATTGTAAGTGAGCATACCCATCCAGTGAGCCCAAACAAACATAAAATACAAAAAACAATTGCTCATATGAAAGAAAATGCACTGAAATCCCAGCTAGCTTCAAGATCATTGATTGGTGCTGCATGCGAGGACTTAGAAAATGCAGGACGCTCTCTTATGCCATCAACTTCAAAATTATCAAGAAACATAAGGAGATGGAGACAAAAAGAAGAAAAGGCCTCTCCTATTCCAAGAACAAGAATCGGTTATGTAATTCCCGAAGAATTTGCGTGTTTACAGAACGGAGAAGATTTTTACTTTATGATAGTGGAATGGAAGATGAAAACAGAATGTTGATCTTTAGTACGATTGCAGGGTTACACGATCTAGAAAGACATACAAATTGGGCATGCGATGGAACATTTAATGTTTGTCCTGAAATCTTTTATCATTTATATACTCTACATGTCAACATAGGACATGCATGCATCCCACGAGTTTACGGTCTCCTTCCGAATAAGACTAAGGAATCCCTCAATACGTTTTTTCAAAAGGTTAAAGATTTACTAGAGTCCCTAGAACCTGAAAATCTAATGATTGATTTCGAACCAGCTAGTTTTTTCTGACATTTTCCCTTCTGCAAATGTAACAGGCTGTTATTTTCATTTCTGTAAGAATGTTGACAGAAAAGTGACAGATATTGGGCTTAAGGCTCGATATCAAAGTGATTGTGCTTTTAATAAAAAAGTAAAGTGCCTTATGGCACTTGCATTCATACCGCCTTCAGACATCATTGGTGCATTTATAGAGATGGTTGATGACGATGACCTACCACAAGAACTAGTTGCATACTTTGAAACTCATTACATTGGGGGAGAGAGAGGGAGGGGACCTCGTCGTCGTAGAGTTTCTCCAACTTTTCCTATCGAACTTTGGAATGTTTATCAAAGAACCCTAGATCAGCTGGCTAATACCAACAATGGAGTAGAAGGGTTCCATAATGCGCTTCAAGCATCTGTGACCAATACGCATCCAAATTTATGGAAACTCGTCAATGTCTTGAAAAATGAAGGATATCTTTCTAAAAAGTAGATAATCGATGCAGAAAGAGGTGAAACAGCAGTCAAAAAACAATACAAAAATGTTTATAAGCGCATACTAAGTATTGTCAGAGGTTATGATCAAAATGCAAAACAACATTATTTACGAGCAATTGTTGTGAACTTACATGATTTTTAGCTTTGATTTTTTTTTAGAAAACTTTTTAAATAAAGTGTGTGGTCTTCATATTTTATCCTTTTCTTATATATAATCATAATTAAATGAATACATGAAAATCAATGAAAAGTGATGAATATACTTGAAGATAACTATATGAATATAGTTACATTGATCTCTAAAAGAAATAAGCTAAAACCTAAAATATAAATTTTACGGCGATATGTCCTTCCGGCAAAATATCCATACGGTAAGTTTTCTTACGGCGAAAAGTCTTACAATCAATTGTCCTACGGCAAATTTGTTTATGGCGAATTGTCCTAGCTCCATAAAAATGAATACTCCTTGCATTCCTGAAAAAATCTTATCCATAGTTTGTTGCCATATAGCTGGGCTACTTGCAACTCCATAAGGTAATCTCTTTGGCCTAAACAAACCTAAGGATGTATTTACTGTACATAATTCTTGTGAACTTTCATCCATGGGAAGCTGTTGAAATGCTTGTCATAAATCTAACTTAGAAAAAACACTGCATCCTGACATAGTTGCAAATATGTCTTTCGGATTTGGTAATGGATGTTGAGCTACTTGCAGTTGTGGATTCAACGTTATTTTGTAATCTCCACATAACCTAACCTGTCCATTTTCCGTCACAATAGATACTAATGGAGTAGCCCAATCTGAATATGTAACCTTTTTCCATGAACCTTCATTTTCTAATCTCCTGATATCTGTTTCAACTGCACTTTTCAATGCATACGGTACTGGTCTGGGAGCACAAAATCTAGGAGCACTGTCAGGTTTCAAAACTAAAATTACCTTTGCATTCTTTATTGTACCTACTTTATCTTCAAATACGTCTTGAAACTCTGATATGATATTATCCACAGACATTTCATTTTTGTGTTCATCTTGTCTACCTGTATCCTTCAAAATACTAGGCCAATCTAACTTCAAATACTGTAGCCAATCCAAACCTAGCAAAATTTGTCCTTTACCTTTTACTACTGTTAATGGCATTCTCTCTAATTTCTGTTCTTTGTACTATACTTTTACGTTCGAAGCACCTATTACTTGAATATCAAAATCATTATAACTTTTAAAACTCTATTTGTACCTTCTAATAACAAATTAGGAATGCTTTTAGCTGTTTTCTCAGACATAATTGATACATCGGCTGCTGTGTCAACTTGCATCAAAATTGGTTTACCATTTATGATTACTTCTACCATGATATGTTTCTTTGCATTTTCATTGACAGAATTTATCCGAAACGCAAAATCAGTTTCGGACTTATCCTGATTATCATGAACATTTTCCGCATTATTCTCTTGACCAATAGTATCAACTGTAGCATTTTGGGGCTCAAGCCATGTCGTCCTGATGGAAGGTTCCTATAGGTAGCTTTCTAAGGGATATTTGGCTACAGTGATATTCCCAGAGAATTGACCTTAAGGTCTCCAGAATTCTAACTCCTGGCGCAAATATCCTTAAATTTCTCATAAGGATATCGCATAATATCAGGGGACTTATATCTTGATACGACACATAGCAATCTTCACCCCGAATAGCGTTTTCGTTTCGAGGGGGAAGAGTGGCAAAAACAGAAGGGGAGCCGTTATCAAGGTTACCCTACTATTACGAGTCTCCTAGATGGCGCTCATTCCTATTTCTGTAGTGATTGCGCACGGTGGTTTTCCCTGTTATCTTAACGTTTTGTGATCGTTATTAAGAGGATTTATAATGCAATCTCCAGCTTCTTCTGCCTCTGGAAAGTTGAGTATTTTTTCTTTACAGTGTATAATTTTTAGCTCCTTCACAGTGAAACTAGTGTAATTTTATGTGTTTTGGAGCTTAGCTGCTCACCAGAGGCGCCATGGGCGCTGTCGTTCGTTACGCATGTTATATAGTTAGCAGAATGACATTCCCGGTTGTAATAGCATAAATAAATTATGAAATAAATTATCAAAACAAATAATTTAAAAAAGGACCTGCAAAATCTATATGCACTCTTTGCCATGGATACCTGGGTAACTCCCAAGGGTGCATTCTAGCAAATTGAGGATTGTTCTGTTGCATAACACAACTCATTCAGTTCTTTATATAAGATTCACATCTTTATCTACACCTGGCCACCATACAAAAGTTCTTGCAATTGACTTTGATCTTACAATACCTTGGTGATCAGCACATGTTTCAGACAAAACCTTATTCCTCAGTGAATTAAGAATAACTACCCTTGAACCTCTCATCATTATTCCTTGTGTTACACTCAGTTCATACCATATATCCTTATAAGGTTTACAATTTTCCTCTTGTCCACATAATTCCCTACCTGTCATTAAACTTTTTAAAACTTTACTAAGTACTGGGTCTCTCTTTGTACTGTGTGCTACATCTTTTGCTGTAATTGGTACATAATATACAGAAATTAACAGAATACTGTCATCATACTCTTATGGAGCTTTGTCTACTGGTAATCTAGATAAAGCATCTGCATTACCCATCTTTGATGTTGGACGGTATTCTATATCATAGTGGTACATGGCTAACGTAATTGCCCAACGTTGTAGTCTTGCAGCTACTAACGTAGATAAACTTGCTTTTGGACCAAATATTGTTAATAAAGGTTCTTAACTCCATACACTAATGCTAAACCTTCTTTTTCTATTAGAGAGTAATTCCTTTCTGCCTTGTTCAAAACTCTAGAAGTGAATGCAATTGGTTTTTTGTTCCATCTGGCATTACATGAGATAATACTGCACCTAAACGTATGTTTGATGCATCGTATACTAATTTAACTGGTAAATCCATTTGATAATGTACTAGGAATGTAGGTGATGTTATTACCTGTTTGATTCTTTCAAAAGATTCCTGACACTTTTGTCCACTTCCATTCTACACCCTTATTCAACACACAATGGATGTGCAATTGTAGACAAATTCTGAATGAAATTCCCCTAAAATGTTACTAAACCTAGAAATGATTGTAATTCCTTAACATTTTCTGGCACTTTTGTTGATTGTACAGCTTTAATCTTCTCTTTAGTTTTGTGAATACCCTTGCCATTTATTACAAAACCTAAGTATTCCACTGAATCAACTTCTAAAATACATTTGTTCTTATTTACTCTAATATTATGTTCCTTCAACTTCTTCAGAACTGTTCGCAATCTTTCTCTATGTTCTCTTGTGTCTTTACCCGCAATTAAAATATCATCTATAAAAATGGAGACCGGACAATTTGCCGTAAACAAATTTGCCGTAAGACAATTGATTGTAAGACATTTTGCCGTAAGAAAAATTGCCGTACGGATATTTTGCCGCAAGGACATTTTGCCGTAAAATGTATATGCTTTGTCATGTATAGATTAAAAAGAGAGAGAGAGAGAGAGAGAGAGAGAGAGAGAGAGAGAGAGAGAGAGAGAGAGAGAGAGAGAGAGAGAGAGAGAGAGAGAGAGAGAGAGAGAGAGAGAAGGGTCGTTATAAATTTTGACACCCGTCGTTAAATGTTTAAATGGGGTCATTACAAATTCGGTAGTTTACCATATTTTTTCTTTTCTTTTCTTTTATCTTAAACCTTTGTATTATCTACTTTTATCAGTTGAAACTTGAACACCTACGATGCCGTACACTATCAAAAGCACCAGAGATTGTGATAAGCTCGTAGATGATTCCAACTTCATTTACAGGCAAGAACGAGAATATGGAGGCAAGCTTTATTGGAAGTGTGTTGGAAAAAACTGCAAAGCAAGAGTACATATAAGACGGAATATTGAAGAGATTTCAATCTGTAAAATTGTAAGTGAGCATACCCATCCAGTGAGCCCAAACAAACATAAAATACAAAAAACAATTGCTCATATGAAAGAAAATGCACTGAAATCCCAGCTAGCTTCAAGATCATTGATTGGTGCTGCATGCGAGGACTTAGAAAATGCAGGACGCTCTCTTATGCCATCAACTTCAAAATTATCAAGAAACATAAGGAGATGGAGACAAAAAGAAGAAAAGGCCTCTCCTATTCCAAGAACAAGAATCGGTTATGTAATTCCCGAAGAATTTGCGTGTTTACAGAACGGAGAAGATTTTTACTTTATGATAGTGGAATGGAAGATGAAAACAGAATGTTGATCTTTAGTACGATTGCAGGGTTACACGATCTAGAAAGACATACAAATTGGGCATGCGATGGAACATTTAATGTTTGTCCTGAAATCTTTTATCATTTATATACTCTACATGTCAACATAGGACATGCATGCATCCCACGAGTTTACGGTCTCCTTCCGAATAAGACTAAGGAATCCCTCAATACGTTTTTTCAAAAGGTTAAAGATTTACTAGAGTCCCTAGAACCTGAAAATCTAATGATTGATTTCGAACCAGCTAGTTTTTTCTGACATTTTCCCTTCTGCAAATGTAACAGGCTGTTATTTTCATTTCTGTAAGAATGTTGACAGAAAAGTGACAGATATTGGGCTTAAGGCTCGATATCAAAGTGATTGTGCTTTTAATAAAAAAGTAAAGTGCCTTATGGCACTTGCATTCATACCGCCTTCAGACATCATTGGTGCATTTATAGAGATGGTTGATGACGATGACCTACCACAAGAACTAGTTGCATACTTTGAAACTCATTACATTGGGGGAGAGAGAGGGAGGGGACCTCGTCGTCGTAGAGTTTCTCCAACTTTTCCTATCGAACTTTGGAATGTTTATCAAAGAACCCTAGATCAGCTGGCTAATACCAACAATGGAGTAGAAGGGTTCCATAATGCGCTTCAAGCATCTGTGACCAATACGCATCCAAATTTATGGAAACTCGTCAATGTCTTGAAAAATGAAGGATATCTTTCTAAAAAGTAGATAATCGATGCAGAAAGAGGTGAAACAGCAGTCAAAAAACAATACAAAAATGTTTATAAGCGCATACTAAGTATTGTCAGAGGTTATGATCAAAATGCAAAACAACATTATTTACGAGCAATTGTTGTGAACTTACATGATTTTTAGCTTTGATTTTTTTTTAGAAAACTTTTTAAATAAAGTGTGTGGTCTTCATATTTTATCCTTTTCTTATATATAATCATAATTAAATGAATACATGAAAATCAATGAAAAGTGATGAATATACTTGAAGATAACTATATGAATATAGTTACATTGATCTCTAAAAGAAATAAGCTAAAACCTAAAATATAAATTTTACGGCGATATGTCCTTCCGGCAAAATATCCATACGGTAAGTTTTCTTACGGCGAAAAGTCTTACAATCAATTGTCCTACGGCAAATTTGTTTATGGCGAATTGTCCTAGCTCCATAAAAATGAATACTCCTTGCATTCCTGAAAAAATCTTATCCATAGTTTGTTGCCATATAGCTGGGCTACTTGCAACTCCATAAGGTAATCTCTTTGGCCTAAACAAACCTAAGGATGTATTTACTGTACATAATTCTTGTGAACTTTCATCCATGGGAAGCTGTTGAAATGCTTGTCATAAATCTAACTTAGAAAAAACACTGCATCCTGACATAGTTGCAAATATGTCTTTCGGATTTGGTAATGGATGTTGAGCTACTTGCAGTTGTGGATTCAACGTTATTTTGTAATCTCCACATAACCTAACCTGTCCATTTTCCGTCACAATAGATACTAATGGAGTAGCCCAATCTGAATATGTAACCTTCATGAACCTTCATTTTCTAATCTCCTGATATCTGTTTCAACTGCACTTTTCAATGCATACGGTACTGGTCTGGGAGCACAAAATCTAGGAGCACTGTCAGGTTTCAAAACTAAAATTACCTTTGCATTCTTTATTGTACCTACTTTATCTTCAAATACGTCTTGAAACTCTGATATGATATTATCCACAGACATTTCATTTTTGTGTTCATCTTGTCTACCTGTAACCTTCAAAATACTAGGCCAATCTAACTTCAAATACTGTAGCCAATCCAAACCTAGCAAAATTTGTCCTTTACCTTTTACTACTGTTAATGGCATTCTCTCTAATTTCTGTTCTTTGTACTATACTTTTACGTTCGAAGCACCTATTACTTGAATATCAAAATCATTATAACTTTTAAAACTCTATTTGTACCTTCTAATAACAAATTAGGAATGCTTTTAGCTGTTTTCTCAGACATAATTGATACATCGGCTGCTGTGTCAACTTGCATCAAAATTGGTTTACCATTTATGATTACTTCTACCATGATATGTTTCTTTGCATTTTCATTGACAGAATTTATCCGAAACGCAAAATCAGTTTCGGACTTATCCTGATTATCATGAACATTTTCCGCATTATTCTCTTGACCAATAGTATCAACTGTAGCATTTTGGGGCTCAAGCCATGTCGTCCTGATGGAAGGTTCCTATAGGTAGCTTTCTAAGGGATATTTGGCTACAGTGATATTCCCAGAGAATTGACCTTAAGGTCTCCAGAATTCTAACTCCTGGCGCAAATATCCTTAAATTTCTCATAAGGATATCGCATAATATCAGGGGACTTATATCTTGATACGACACATAGCAATCTTCACCCCGAATAGCGTTTTCGTTTCGAGGGGGAAGAGTGGCAAAAACAGAAGGGGAGCCGTTATCAAGGTTACCCTACTATTACGAGTCTCCTAGATGGCGCTCATTCCTATTTCTGTAGCGATTGCGCACGGTGGTTTTCCCTGTTATCTTAACGTTTTGTGATCGTTATTAAGAGGATTTATAATGCAATCTCCAGCTTCTTCTGCCTCTGGAAAGTTGAGTATTTATTCTTTACAGTGTATAATTTTTAGCTCCTTCACAGTGAAACTAGTGTAATTTTATGTGTTTTGGAGCTTAGCTGCTCACCAGAGGCGCCATGGGCGCTGTCGTTCGTTACGCATGTTATATAGTTAGCAGAATGACATTCCCGGTTAGAATAGCATAAATAAATTATGAAAGCTATTTAGGCACAATTATACTAGTAAAGATATATTTATGCATAGAAATTTCCTCTTCCTTATGTCGATCGTATACGTTAGAGTTTCGGCGATTTAGGTAACCGAAATCTCACCCTGCGCTAGGCTACCTAGCCTATGTGCTTTAGTATACCTTCAGACATTATCCCCGTTTACCCTCGAGTATCGTTTTATCAATTCAACGGGAGATAGTATATCTTGTAGAATAAATTATATAACTCGATACTCGTCTCCTGTGGAGATTTAAGGGTAATCCCTCCTTCCCTCTGAGTACCGCCATAGGCGACAACCTTATCTTGGTCTTGCCATAGAGTAGTTCACTCTGGTTTGACTAGGCTAGTGTTTTCTGTCTCCCACCCTTGCCGGCAAGTATCCCGTCTTGGGTTCTCAACAGAACCTCAGAGTATTCAGTCTTTCTGCCGGCGGCCGAGCAGTAGGGCGAGTACTCACTCCCCCGCCGGCTTAGAGCCGCCGACATAGAAGGCTAAGCCTTCCTAGGCGGTCTAGAAGACTAGTCCTGTTTCGGCAGACCCTAGGCTGAAGAATAGACATTCCTCTGCCGCCTAGGATGGCGTCGATACCGAAACAAAGTTTCACCCTTGTGTAGAAGTGGCGGCAATCCTGCCACCTTCTTCTACACTGGGTACAGGACCCTTTTCCTTGCCCCTCTCTGTCCTTTAGTGATGATCTAGCTATCGCAATTCTGTGGCCGTCGTCCTACAATCTCACCGCTTGCCTGGTACATTGTGATGCCGGCCGGGCTCCTACATAAGCAGCTGTATGGTCACTCAGCCTTTCCCTTATGGACGCGAGGCTCTGGGAAAGGCTGTGCCAGCTGTGACGACTGCCGGTGGGAGACCCTTCTACTTTTGAGTGTTCTTCAATCCTCCCTTGGACTGCCATCCACATCCCTGAAGCCGGCAGTGACCGGCAACGGATCGTGTGGCTGGATGGAAGCTTGAATGATGCATTCTCCCCTTCCATTTGAACCCTCATTCTGGAGGAAGGTAGTAAGGTTAAATACTTACACCCTTATTTATTGTAAACTTACATTGTAATAAGGCAGCCCTTCACTCCATGCTTTCTCTCTCTCTCTGTCAGCTAGTGCCACCAGGTACTAACCCAGCCGGCTGGACCGGTGCCGTCAGGTATGCCGCCGGCTGGACCGGTGCCGTCAGGTATGCTGCCGGCTGGACCGGTGCCACCAGGTACTACCCAGCTGGCGACATGCCGGCCGGAACGTGCCACCAGGTGCTAGCCTAGCCGGCAACATGCTGGCTGAACTACAGTATATGATTATACAGTAGCCAGTATATTTACAGTATAGTATATAATGTAGACAGAAAACTATTGTTATTTTCCAACATACCTTGTGTATCCTTGCACAGTCTATTGTTGCTACCAATCCTATATTGAAAGAAAAGATTTCCTTCAATACACTGATAGTTAATCAGTTGACAACTTATTCCACAATATTAAAGATCTTAAGAAGGGTCAGTGTTAGTGTAAACTTATTCTATCCCTAGAGGTTAGAACCCTTCTCCTTGAGTTTGCCTTGATATGGAAACTCTATAACTTTAATTTTGGGGGAGGTCATAGCAATTGGCTGAGCAGGAGACACAAGTATGTGTTTTTCCTATTTCCCGTCTAGCTTACTATCCTAAGCTATAAGGGTTAAAATATTAATATTAATATTTTGCATAAATTGTTTATTATGTGAAATAAACAACCGCATACTCATTTGAATTTCCGTTCTTTACAGGAGGACCAAATGAAGTGCGATGTCATCTTCTGTAACCGCAGGAGTAGGAACTTCTGTGGTCACAAAGCGTGCAGGTTTCATGCCCCACACCATCACTACCGAAACCCTGCGGTACTGGGACCCCCAAGACTGCAACATCTGCCGAACCTTGGTGACCGAAGGTTTTGATGACCCCAAGTCAACGGAGTCGAGGGATACAGCACGAGAAAAGCTGTGCAAATGGGTACGAGGGTTCCAGAAGAACTCTCCATGGACACCGTGAAGGATCTTCTTAGAGATGATCCCGAGGAGGAGTCTACCCTACCTCCGGAAGATGAAGACGATGTCGAGTCGGAGTCCCTTCTGTCTGTGCCGGCACCAGAGCTGTTACCCTCAACATCTTTCTCTTCTACCCCTCCATCAGGCGACATGACCCAGCAACTGGCCCATCTTACGGCCCTAATGGAGAGCATTCGCAAACAAGGCGAAGCTAGGGAAGCGAGACTCGAGAGAGAGAGCTCCGTGAAGCTCGTCTCATCGCCTCCTGTGGGTCATACAAGCGACCCAGAGTCCAAGACCTCCCAGTCTGCTCCGAAACCAGTCCCTGGAGATATGCGGAGTTTATGCCAATCACCAACGGCAAACTCTACATATTGGAGAAGATGGGAGCCGTCCCCTTAAATGACATCCAGTTCTGGCCAAGCTTTAAAGCTTATCCAGACTGCTTCATCCGACTGAAGCAGGAGCCAGGGTTGAAAGAGGAGACGGAACCAAAGGATGTCATGGAATTCGACCACGACAAGGCACAGGCTCTCTTGTCGAACAGCCTGAAGAATGTGGGCTACACGAACTCGAAAGTGTCCGCCTTGAGCAAGAAGCATCCTACCTTTCTTCCTCCTGCTTCAATAGCCTTCCCCTTTACACCGAAGGCTTTTAAAGCTGTTGCCAAGGCCGTGGAGACAGGCAAACCATGCCCTACACTAGAGGAGTGTAGACCTCTGTCATTACCCCTGCCCATGGAGGATAAGGATTGGAAAGAAGTCCACCTAACCTTCTTGGTAAGGAAGTTGGATGTAGATATCGCGGGACGACAGTTCAGCGGGAATCTCCCGAAACTGTCAGACTTTCTCTTGCTTAGGGAGCAAGAGACGAAGGAGAGACTTGCGTCATCCCTATCCCTACAGAACTGCATGGAGATGTATGCAGTCCTGAAGAGCACCCCAGACATGAACATGGTCATGGACAAAATGCAATTGGCCACCTTAGTAAAGAACCTGTACACCTTTATGAAGGCTAGGAGGGCATGTAGAGAGTTCGTGTTTGCTGCAGCAACGGTGAAACACGAACCTAGGAAGCTGATATCTTCCAGTATCTGGAGTAAAGACCTCTTCCCAAATGAAGTGGTCAAGGAGGTAGTTGATAGAGCCGCCACAGAGAATAGGAATCTTCTCCAGAAGTGGGGCATTTCATCTAAGTGTAAATCTTCCTCGGATGCGGGTCCCCAACCTAAGAGGAAGACCAAGAAGCCTAGACTACCCTCTCGGCCTGCCCAACAACATCCCACAGTCACCATGACCGCGGTGCCCTAAGTGGTTGCTCAACCACAAGCCACATTCCAAGTGGTGCCTCAACAGCTGGTTGCCCAGTCACCAGCATTCAACCCTGGGTTTGAGAGGCAAACCACTACCTTTCGTCCCAAAGGTAGAGGTTCCAGACGGGGCTCCTCAAGACACCCCTCACGATGTAAGGGAGGACGCGGTCAGGGAGATTAATCCTCCAGACAATCGAAGCAATGAGATGCTTTAGGTAGGAAGGAGGCTCCAACAATTTCAGGATTGTTGAACCTTCGATCCTTGGGCCCACAGCCTAATCAAGAACGGACTTGGATGGAGCTGGAGCAAGCCTCCACATTCTTTTCCTCAATTCTTCCAACACTTTACCCCTCTCACTGGAAGAATATACCCTAGAACTATTGAGCAAACGGGTAATAAGGAGAGGAAAGTCCATCAAATTCCAGGGAAGGCTGTTTTGTGTTCCCAAGAAGGACTCAGACAAACTCAGAGTCATTCTGGACTTGTCGCCACTCAACAACTTCATCGAGAACAGCAAGTTCAGTATGTTAACCCTTCAGCACATAAGGACCCTGTTGCCAAAAGGGGCTTACACAGTCCCAATAGACCTGGCAGATGCTTACAGAACAAAAAGTATGTCTTCAGAGCAATGCCCTTCGGACTAAACATAGCCGCAAGGATCTTCACGAAACTTGCAGACGCAGCCGTTCAACAACTACGCCTAGAAGGTGTTCAGGTAGCATCGTACCTGGACGACTGGCTGGTGTGGGCAGCATCCAGGACGGCTTGTCTACAAGCATCCAAGAAAGGGATTCAGTTCCTGGAACATCTGGGATTCAAGATCAACTTCAAGAAGTCTCGACTTTCTCCAGCTCAGGAGTTTCAATGGCTGGGAATCCATTAGAACTTGAAGTCACACCGCCTCCCCATTCCCCCAGGGAAGAGGAGATAGATTGCGGCGTCTGTCAAGAGATTACTGAAATCCGACAGGATCTCAAGACACCAACAGGAAAGAGTACTGGGCTCTCTCCAGTTCGCAGCAGTAACAGACCCAGTGCTAAGAGCACAGCTGAAAGATGCGTCAGGTGTCTGGAGAAGAGACGTATCAAACGCTCGAAGAGACCTAAAAAGACCGATACCGACCTTACTACGATCACTTCTCAAGCCATGGTCAAAGGCCAAGAACCTAAAGAGGACTGTGACCATCCACACGAATGCCTCGACGGAAGGATGGGAAGGTCACTCCCATCAA
>NC_090729.1:73400765-73413265 GCF_036898095.1 Palaemon carinicauda
TTCACAAATTTACATCAAAGAAACGGACATCTTAACAAAGACAAAATGGAATCATAAAAATGCAATTCAAAATGATGAAAATTGGTTAGTTAGACACGTGGTCTGCAATAATAAAAAATCGAAATGGGGTCGGACACGTGGCCCATGTGACCCAGAGACTGTGTTAGTCTCCAACCAAGAAATAATAATGGAAAAATATTTACACACAATCCCACCGCACACAGTCCGAATAGTGTAAAAGCCAGGTTCCCTATTGTAAGCAGGTTAAGACATACTCGGGAACAGTTGATTCCTTTAATGTACAAGAGTTGATTACAGATCAAGGGATGAGCGGGAACTGACTTGTGTCTTTTCCTGAACCCCGTGCAAAGAGATACACATAACAGGGAAAACATATCGTACATCAAATTGAACATTCCTACACCTCCCCTTTAAGATCAAAGCTCCCCATTCAAAGCAAACATAGTATATTTAAAACATAAGTATAGATTTCTCCTTTTAGTTGCAAAAATAATAAAACTGGTAAAGGTGGTAACATGTGAAGCAAAAGGAATTCAGCTATAATAAAGATAGTCCTTCGGACACAGCGCTGGAACATACATGAATGGTAAACATGACAAGAGGAACACTTATTAAACCCAAATAATCAGGATTAAAGTATATGCACAAAACTTGACATGTTTAGGGGATATTTATTAAACACAACTAAAATGAATTACTCTGTAATATAATCATCGTGCCATTGCGGAGGACGACGTACCCTAGTGCTACTTCTCTCCTGGGTGGGTACTGGGCCAGCCTCCCCCGAGGCGGTGGGAGTAGGTTCTCCCTCAGGTGGTGTGGGTGGCAGGGATCTCAAATGCTTGCGATTTCTTGTTGAAATTCTTCCGCTCCCGTCTAACCTTATGCGATATCGGCGGTAGCTATTCTTTTCAATAACCACCCGGCTTCTATTCCAGGCTCGTGTAGTCACATCCTGGATAGCTACCCTCTCACCTATTTGTAGGGGGGAAAGATCCTTGGCTTTCTCGTTATACTTGGATGATATTCGTTGCTCAACAACGCTTCTTTCCCTCTCTCTTGCGGACAAGGTTTCCGACCAATGCTCGGTGACGAAATGATAACTTTTTAACATTGGCACCGAATCTCGAAGTTGGCGACCCATGGCCAGCTGTGCAGGAGACTTATCTATACCACGTAATGGTGTATTTCTATACTGCAATATCGCCTGAGCTACCTTGTCATTGTCTAGCCCTCCATCAGGTAGAGTATTGCCCATTAATGTTCGTTTGGCGGTGCGCACAGCAGCTTCTGCCCGCCCGTTGGACTGGGGATAGTGAGCAGACGACACTCTCATAGATACTCCCCACTTACCGAAGAAATGTCTCATTTCCATGCTCGTTAGATTCGTGCCCTCGTCCACTGATATTTCTTCAGGTGCTCCCCACTGCATAAAATATCTTCTAAAAACTGGGATCAATCTCGCGGATGTAGTTCCGTTAGCGAAGAAATAAATTTCCATCCATCCGGTCAGTCGATCGGCGTAGACCATATACTGCCTCCCTGCTACTTGAAATAAATCTGCAACAGTTCTTTGAAATGGATATTCGGGAGGGGGAGTGTATATAATACTTTCCCTTTGTTGCGAAGGTGCCGCAACGTTGCAATCAGGACACTGTGCCCTATAATTTGCCAAGTCACCCTCAATCCCAGGCCAATAAACCGCCTGTCGTGCTCTTCTGATCATGGAGTCAGTTGATTGATGACCTGAATGTAAATTGGTTGCAATGCGTAAACGTAGTACCTCCGGAACTACCAGACGAACATGCCCCTCGTCATATGCATATGTGACTAATCCTTCAATGACACTCAGTCTATCACGTACATTGAAAAAAGGTTTTAGGCAGGGCTCCACTTGAGACCTTGACGACGGCCAACCCCCTTCGCTGACACGTCGCTGCAATAGTAAATAATCAGGATCCTTCTCTGCTTCCCCCCTCATGGTATCCCAGTCCATAGTAATGACGTCATCCGCCAGCGATGACGTCATGGAGGCAATACAAACTTCGTTCATAAGTTCCTCCTCTTCTTCGTCTTTGACGGTAGTTTCACTGCGAATCACTGGGTATCTTGATAACGTATCGGCTGCCGAATTCTTCTTCCCCGGCAAATATCTTATGGTAAAACTATATTGCATAGTTTTCTCCTTCAACCTTAGTAGTCTCGGGTTTGCAATGTCTTTTAGGCTCCTATCCCCAAAGAGTTTTACCAAAGGTCTATGGTCCGTGATTAAAATGAAATTCGGGCATCCCAGTAAAAACAATCTCGATTTCCTAAGGCACCATACTACTGCAGCCGCTTCCCCCTCAATGACGGCATAGCCGGCCTCCGCCTCCGTCAGGTGCCTGCTGCCACATAATGCCAGTTTCCATCCCCCCTTACAACAAAAAGGGGCATTGAGATCCTCGCAATTGCAATATTGTTGCAATATAACAAATCCCATTCCTTCTCTGCACCAATCGGTAACAACAGCAGTGCGCCTTGTCTTATCATAATATGTCAGTCCATCACCCAACATCTTGCAAATGCTGTCCCGGGCTGCAACAAAACTGTTTTGAAGGCGTTGGTCCCAATAAACTTTCCGATGGGGGGATTTCTTGAGAAGATCCCTGAATGGTTCCATTACTGGTGCTACAGCCACGAAAGGTGCAATTTGGTTCACAAGTCCAAACCAAGATCTTATATCCGTGATAGTTGGGCTTACAGGCATGGGGAAGTTCTTAATGGCACTCATACGCTCATTAGAAGGCCTATAATTATCCCAATCAAGTTCGTACCCCACAAACTCTACCTGTCTTTGACAAAATCGGAATTTATCCGGATTCAGCGTAATACCATTATCTCCACATAATTGCAAAAAATCACAAGTATGCCAAAAGGCTCCCTCAACACTGTCGTCATATAACAACACGTCATCTATGCACTTGTACTTTCTGTGTACATCAATAATGACGTCATCGAACCTTTTCGTGTATGCATCGGGGGCCGCGCAATGACCCATAGGTGTTCGACAATACTGGTATCTCCCCCATGGTTTAATAAACGTTGTCAACTGTCGGCTCTCCTCATCTAATGGCACCTGGTGGAATCCGGCATAGGCATCAACTACAGTCTTATATGTACGAAGTGGCACACCCGAGACCATGTCAAAAGGAGCACATGTGTGATGCGTTTCTCGTTTGCAATTCTTATTAAGCTCTTGATAGTCCCCGGTCCTCCGTGGTTTACCATTTTTCTTTGCTACTACTACCATCCTCGCACACCAGTCCGTAGCTGTACCAGCAGGGACCTCCCTAATTACTCCTAATTTGACATCTTCGTCGAGCTGAGCCTTAACATCGGCCTCCCAATGCTTAGGGACTGGTATAGGTGTATGACACGCATAGGGGATGGCACCTTCCCTCAGGTGAATGTGGTGAGGGGCTCCTTTCATCATCGGCAGAGGGTTTCTTGAAACGTTGAACGTAGTCTTCGCAAAACGTTGCAGTAGCCAGTCCCTCAGCCTAGGGACATTCTCCTCCGTGGCAGCGTATGGCATCTCGCGCTGACGACCACCACCCCCTACCCGTGTGCGAACGTTTTCTTCAGGCGTTTGGCGGGGGTTAGTCGACGCAGACGGTTTCCGAGTGACGTCATTCACGGTAGCGACAGTATGATTGGGAAACTTTGTATGCACTAGACCTAGTGATTTACACACTCCTTAAGACATATAAAAACGGGTAGCACCCTGCACAACGATAACACTAGTGCTCACTGATTTATCACCCAATTCTATTAGCATATCAACAGACCCATATATTCTCAATGACTTCTCCCCTGCGTGATTTACAATGACATTACACCGAGAGAGATTAGGTACCTTCAAACCCAATTTTGGTAACAAATCTACCCCTACTATACACACTTCTGCCCCTGTGTCTGGAACAGCCTCAACAACGACACACTCACATGAGAACTCATGCTTAACCTTTATTTTCACCGTCGGCAGTTTCCCCACTGCCGCATATAGGCCTACCTGGCGATTGTCCGCAGGTGGATAGGCAATAGTGCATGACGTAACAGACGCGTCCACGATAGGCGCCGTTTTGGTGGGCTGTTGCCCCCCTTGACGACAGAATTTAGCAAAGTGCCCCACAATACCACACTGAAAACAGTTAACATTATCAGCAGGACATTTTCCCTGCCAATGAGAACGACCACCACACTTTTTACACCTGGTATCTGACTTACTGCTACCAGTAGGTTTCGAGCTACTACGGCCACGGCCGTGTCCCTTGTCACTATTATTAGACCTATAGCTAGCAATAATTTTACTTTCACCTTGTAGGTAGTAGGTTGGCCAGGGCACCAGCCACCCGTTGAGATACTACCGCTAGAGAGTTATGGGGTCTTTTGACTGGCCAGACAGTACTACATTGGATCCTCCTCTCTGGTTACGGTTCATTTTCCCTTTGCCTACATACACACTGAATAGTCTGGCATATTCTTTACATATTCTCCTCTATCCTCATACACCTGACAACACAGATTACCAAACAATTCTTCATCACCCAAGGGGTTACTGCACTGTAATTGTTCAGTGCCACTTTCCTCTTGGTAAGGGTAGAAGAGACTCTTTAGCTATGGTAAGCAGCTCTTCTAGGAGAAGGACACTCCAAAATCAAACCACTGTTCTCTAGTCTTGGGTAGTGCCATAGCCTCTGTACCATGGCCTTTCACTGTCTTGGGTTAGAGTTCTCTTGCTTGAGGGTACACTCGAGCACACTCTCCTATCTTATTTCTCTTCCTCTTGTTTTGTTAAAGTTTTTATAGTTTATATAGGAGATATTTATTGTTGTTACTCTTCTTAGAATATTTTATTTTCCTTTTTTCTTTTCCGCACTGAGCTATTTTCCCTGTTGGAGCCCCTGGGCTTATAGCATACTGCTTTTCCAACTAGGGTTGTAGCTCAGTAAGTAATAATAATAATAATAATAATAACCCACTTTCAACTAGGCCTAAGCCTATCTCATCCCCTTTTACTAAACTAGCTACGTTTGCCCTTCCACGAGCGCTAATACTATCCTTTTCTGCGGATTCATAAATTTCACATTTACGTAACAATTTCCGCACAGTATTGAAAACCTCATGATCCTGTAGGATCTCTTGTTTAAGTCCCACATTGCTTAAACCACTTGTTATCCGCTGAACTAACACAAAATCATTCAGATCAGCTCGACAATGGGGACACTTAAACCCACAATCTAAGGCCAATTGCTGGCACCTATGCACAGAAGATTTCGCGGTTTCTTGATTGCCTTGTTGAGCTGAGAAAAACTTGTCCCATGCCACTGCCTTATTCACAGACTTCGTCGTGATCTCCTCCAGTCTGTCAAATGCCCCAGAGGCCGTTAATGAGTTCCACTGAACCTCTGAGTGCGTTGCATCTATAGCCATCCTTAACTTCTCATCGCAGTTTAACCAGATACTTATAAGTGCATTCTCTCCTGAGACGTTTCCTAAGGCCAGCCAATCACTCATAGAGTGACACCATTCTCGAAAACTG
Source organism: Palaemon carinicauda (assembly GCF_036898095.1). Lineage (NCBI taxonomy): Eukaryota > Metazoa > Arthropoda > Malacostraca > Decapoda > Palaemonidae > Palaemon > Palaemon carinicauda. Next base: position 73,406,371 of record NC_090729.1, read on the forward strand.
CTTTGTGTCATCTCATAGCTACACTTCTCAGGGCACATCGCCCTAACACCTGCCGAGGCTGAACCATGTGGTCTTCCTTGTGCCATGAGGCCAACCAAAGCCTGTAACAAGTCCTGTCCCTCGTGGCGCCGGCGTTGCATTCCTGCTTGCAGTGCCCCTGGGGGAACGTCTTGCTGTGCCCCTGGGTGTGTTGTGATGGCCTCGTCTCAGCATCTTGTAGGTCCTGCTTTGGAACAAGATTCACTGCGCCATGTAAGCAGGTTAAGACATACTCGGGAACAGTTGATTCCTTTAATGTACAAGAGTTGATTACAGATCAAGGGATGAGCGGGAACTGACTTGTGTCTTTTCCTGAACCCCGTGCAAAGAGATACACATAACAGGGAAAACATATCGTACATCAAATTGAACATTCCTACACCTATCAAGTTAAAATTAGTCTAAGCTAAATAATGGGGATTAACTATGGCCATTTGTAGTACCTGCACTCCTTTGAAGATTAGTCCTATGCCCGTGATAGCTGTTGACCTGGTTGTCGCACTAATTGGCACATTGCACTCTTGCCTGGCTCACCCCAAGAATCCTCGTTTGTGGTAATTAAGGTTCCCAGGTTCCACTCCTTCACAGTCTACAGCCGGCAGCCACAGGACTCCTTGGTGGGTCACGTTTTGGGAGAGGGGGATGGGGGTGGGCCAGAGGTGCACGGATTCACTGACCAGGGACTCAGGGAGGTCAGTAGGCCAGGAACACTTCTAGTTGAATGGGCTCGACCCTAAGGTCGAGGAGATCACCTGGCTTCACCTTGCCAAACAAGTGACGGTCATGATGCGCGCGGTAATCCATTGGGGGTGCCATATCGGGACTTCAGGACAGGGCAATGTGTTGTTGCAAGGAATGCAGAGGAGGCAGGATTTTGTACTAAATACTTAGAGAAATCTTGCTGCTCTAAGGGAGTTTATATATACAACAATCCTACCTATTCTGGCTTGCTAAAAATAATATTTTAAATGATTAATTAGCAATGAACTGGTGCGATGGGCATACATCTTAAAATTAAGAAACCTTAATTGGTATTGAGAAATATAAGATGCATTAATTCAGCAGTATTGGAATTTATATGAAAAATGCAGTTTAGGAATTTAATCTCGACCCACGTAGTTTAAGGAAAGAACCAACATATGCCGTGGTTACACTAAGGCCCTCTGATGTGCGTATCTACGCTGTGACGTCACGAGCATGGCGTGCGCCACTGTCAACAAGTTTAAGTTTAGATTAGTCCTCCCTATGTTCGTTAAAGAAAACTAGAATTAGGAGAGAATGTTTAAGGGGTAGCTATAGTATTAGTAGAAGAGAGCTAAAAATACGATTGAAAGAAGAAGAGTGAAGAAAATTCTTCACACATATATCACCCCCCTTCGCAGGAGTTTCCTCTCCCCTATTACTCTTTTTATTACTGTGTTTTTTTTCTCATTTTATATTCCCATTCAATATTATTTATCATTTATTCAATTTTTCCTTCCTATATTGGGTTTATTTGTTTGGTTATTTTTTTATCTCTTCCCGGTTGCACATAAATACTTTCCCTGGACAAGTTTTTTTATCCAGTTAATTCTCGGTATGATCACCTCATTTTATATTCCCATTCACTATTATTTACCGTTCATTCCATTTTATCTTCCTATATTGTTTTTATTTATTTTTGTTGGTTAGTTCCTTTTCTCTCCTCTGTGTCTTATAAAACTTTTCTTTGGTCTAGTTTCCGTATTTAGTTCATTCATGTTTTCCCGCTTTTGTTCGTTGTTTTTCCCTTAACCAATCACCACTCTAGGCCTATTCAGATATCTCCCTACCCCCCCCCTTCCTTTATCTCTTTAACCGATCTTTTCATACCCTTTGTTCCAATGCCTTTCCCGTTGTAACCTTTGACCTGGTTAGGCGTTCTTCATTACAAGTGCGGTTTCTTTTTTCGTATTTTGAGATGGAGCATGTAGTGTGAATTGGTAGCTGTGACTGCTGGTGTTTGTATGCTTGCTTGGCAACATTGAGTCTCTAACACTGTACCGTCTTGGCCAACACCTTGCCACAACTTTAAGCTGAATAAAGCCAACGTTCCAGCAACTGTGTTTGGTATTCCACAATTTATTCAGCTTAATATTCAACATGGACAAGTTTCTAAGGCCCAGCCCGATTGATGTGGACCCAGAATCAGCCGATGCAGAGGACAAATGGATTATGTGGCATGATAACTTTGAGGCGTTCTCTGCGGCCATCAACCCGGACTTAAATCCAGATAAGTTGGCCTTGCTTCGTGCTCACGTATCTTGTAAACTGTTTAAGATAATCAAAAGTGCCACCACATATGCCACTGCCATAAGCCTGTTGAAGGCTAGATTTGTGAAACAGAAAAGTGAAGTGTTTGCCAGATACAAATTAGCCACCTGCAAGCAACAGAGTGGTGAGACTCTAGACACTTTTTTGGATAATCTCAAAGGTCTGGCCTCGGAATGTAGCTTCACTGATTGTACAGCCGCTCAGGCTGAAGAACTGGCCATCAGAGATTCATACATCACGGGTATGGCATCTAATGCAATCCGACAGAGACTGTTAGAGAACTTATCCTTGGACTTATCCACAGCTGTGAAACAAGCCCGTGCACTGGAAATGGCTCAACTGCACTCAGCGTCTTATGCAAGTGAAACCAATACCACAGTGGCAGCATTGATAGATGATCAGGCAAAACCCGAAATGGATCCCAACAGTTTTCCGATCGAAATGAGTGACTCCCTGAATCCAAGTGAGTGTGCTGCCGCCGTCAGCGGTCAGAGGTGCTTCTTTTGTGGAGGATCCCTACATCCCAGAGCCCACTGCCCAGCCAAGAAAGCCTCATGTTCCAACTGTCAGAAGGTAGGTCATTATGCTCGTGTCTGCAAGTCGCAAAGAAAACGATGGAACAATAATGGTAAATCAACTAACTCTAATCTTGTAGCTGGAGTTGTCCTAGACAATCTCCCACAGTCCATCCCTGCTTCCTTAACAGGGGCCACTGTGACTGCAGCTTCCCCTGCACTACGAAGTGTTTACAAAACTGTCCTACCTGTAGAACTGAATGGAGGGGAGGCCCTGGACGGGCTGGTCGACACTGGAGCATTTAAAAGCTTTATAGATGCCAAAGTAGCTAGGGCTATGAACTCAGTGACTCGTTCTTCAGCCTGCAGCATAACCATGGCTAATGCCAAACAGACAATGAAACTTAACAAGTGTTGCAATTATGATTTAACTGTAAGTGGAAGAGTATACCCTGAGTTCTGTCTGCACTTGATGGACGATTGCGTGGCTCCAGTTGTTTAGGGACATGACTTCCTACAGTTACACAAGCAAGTCAGCGTAGACTTTGGTGGGACCCTAACACCTTTGGAGCTAAGCATCCAGTCACCTTGTGCTCTGATAGCAGCTCAAATTGAACCGCCAGCCATCTTCGACAATCTGACAGTCGACTGTCACCCGATACAGGTGAAATCCAGAAGGTATTCCAAAGAGGACTCCGAGTTCATCAAGAAAGAAGTAAAAAGGCTGCTAGAGGAGGGCATCATCACACCGAGTCGCAGCTCGTGGAGAGCTCAAGTGGTAGTCGTCGATCAGTGTGATAAGAAAAGATTAGTCATAGATTACTCTCAAACCATAAACAGATTCACCAACCTAATTGCTTATCCTGTTCCAGGGATCACCGAGATGATTGAGAAAATTTTTACTTACCGCTACTTCAGCTCCATAGACTTGAAGGCATCATATCATCAAATACCATTGAACATGGCTGATCGGAAATTCACGGCGTTCGAAGCGGATGGAAGGATGTTCGAATTCACGCGTTTGCCTAATGGAGTAGCCAATGGGGCTACCTGCTTTCAGCAAGTTCTCGACGAAATTATTGGTAAGGAACAACTAGAGGGTACGTTCGCCTACATAGATGACATCACGGTCTGCGGTTACACACGTGAAGAACACGACAGAAATATGAAACGCTTTCAAGAAACTGCATTGAAGTATGGACTTACCATAAATGACAAGAAAAGTGTTTATGCTCAAACATCAATCTCTATTTTGGGCCATGTAGTGAATGATCACCAAGTCCTACCTGACCCGGAAAGAATGCTTCCATTGCTGGAGATGAACCTTCCGGACAGTACCCCTAGTCTCAAAAGAACGTTAGGACTCTTATCCCACTATGCGAAGTGGGTACCGAACTTCTCCCAGAAAATTCGACCTTTAGTCGGAGTGAAAACTTTCCCGATGGCCAAATCCGCAGAACAAGCACTCGAAGAACTAAAAAATGAAATATCTCGAGCTTCACTTGCTGCTATAGATGACGAAGCAGTCTTTGTAGTCGAAACAGACGCCTCTGCTGACGCCGTTGCAGCCTCATTGACACAAGAAGGAAAACCAGTGGCCTTCTTTTCTCGCTCGCTCTCAGAATCGGAGAAACGACAATCGGCAGTGGAACGCGAAGCATGTGCTATCGTAGAAGCCACCAAGAAATGGCGACACTTTCTGCTAGGACGTAAATTTAGACTCATAACTGATCAGCAATCGGTGCGTTTCATGTTTGACGCCAAGAACCATGGCAAAATCAAGAATGAAAAAATAATGCGGTGGAGGCTGGAACTGAGTTGTTTCAACTTCGACATCACATACAGACCTGGATCAAAGAACCAAGTAGCAGACGCTCTCTCTCGTGCCTCGGGATGTGTGGCTTCACTTACCTGTACTCAAGGAGACGAGCTGACTCAGCTTCACGAGCACCTGTGCCATCCAGGAATCAGAAGGATGACCCACATCATAAGACAGAGAAACTTACCCTTTACCATTGAAGAAGCTCGGACTGTCATACGTAAATGTCAAACCTGTGCTAAGATCAAACCTAAGTTCTCCAAAGAAACAGGAACATTGATAAAAGCTACCAGGCCATTCGAGCGTCTGGCTATCGACTTCAAAGGTCCGATGCCGTCCACCACAAAGAACAAATACATTCTCAACATAATTGACGAGTACAGCAGATTTCCGTTCGCCTTTGCAAAAGAAGACACCTCAGCGAGTACCACCATTAAATGTTTGTCTACTCTCTTTTCAGTTTGGGGCCTGCCCGAGTACATTCATTCAGACAGGGGACTTGCTTTCGTGTCGTCAGAGTACCAAAAGTTCCTTCATGACCGTGGAGTGGCTACAAGCTACTCGTCGGCGTATAACCCCCGTGGCAATGGCCAGATCGAGAGAGCCAATGGAACTTTGTGGCGCACCGTAAGGTTAGCTCTCGCTTCTCTCTCCCTCCCTATAGAAATGTGGGAGGCTGTCCTGGATCAAGCATTACACAGCATGAGGTCCCTTCTGTGCGTCGCTACAAACCAAACACCGCATGAGCGCATGTTCCTGCACCCCAGGAAAGCAACATACGGGCAGACGGCTCCATCATGGATGACAGAAAATGAACAAGCTCTTCTAAAGAAACCGGTTAGGAAATCCAAGTACGAACCTGAGGTCGAGGAAGTTAGACTCCTGCATGTCAACCCACAATGGGTTCGTGTTGCACACCAAGACGGCAAGGAATCCACTGTGTCGACTCGTCACCTGGCTCCTGCAGCTAAAGTATTCAGTCCAAACACCTGTCACGATAAAGGAAGCCGTCATATCTTCAACATGCGAGAGAATGGTAAGACTGCCATTAATCAAGGACCCACCCTCCCACCTGGAGACCCCAGCCAGAGAACGGAAAGAAGTCAAGTGGATACAAAACAAGACCAGGGGAGGGAGCCCGCAGCCGAACCGCAACAAACCACAGAACCGCCCACCCCGGGAAAGGTACCGTCGAAAGGAACACCCACAGAAACGCCAACCTCAGAGGCGCCTCAACGCTCAAGTCGCACTAGGCGCCCTCCAGGCTATCTCTCAGATTTTGTCCTAGATGAGTGGGAGTAGTATGGGTGGTAAGTGTCCTTATGTCAATGTGTTCATTATGAATTAGTAGTTATAGGGCCCATTGTTACCAATGTGTTTTTTTTTATGTGAGATGAGCCCAGTTATCAAATAAAATAAGTACTCATGAGTTTTGTAATATGATATGAAATTTGTAGTGCCAATAAGGTGAGCCTTGTAATGCAAATGCGATGTAAGAATAATTACAGTTGGTGTGAAATCAGTGAATTCGTGTTTTGTTATGATGCAGATGTGTACTGTACTGTATGTTCTTCTTCTCAGTGGGGGTGAATGTAGTGTGAATTGGTAACTGTGACTGCTGGTGTTTGTATGCTTGCTTGGCAACATTGAGTCTCTAACACTGTACCGGCTTGGCCAACACCTTGCCACAACTTTAAGCTGAATAAAGCCAACGTTCCAGCAACTGTGTTTGGTATTCCACAGAGCATATTATAGAAACTTGTACCGGCTGCAGTATTCCGTATCTGAAAGCAGTGGCTTAATTCCATGGTGATTTTTTTGATGCTTCAGGTAATGTTGAGCATTTTCTTAAATCTCACAACGTTATTCCTCAGCGTTTAAACTGCCCCAAGTGTCGTTCTCTTTTATCTTATAGGGCAGACATTCAGGGGTTTTATTGCTCTACTGAAACCACCATCCGTAAAACTAAGAAGAAACGTCGTTGTGGGTATACCGTTACGGCCTATAAAGGTACTTTTTTGGACCAAAGTCGGCTACCCCCATGGAAGATAATATTATGTGCCAACCACTTTTTGCATAAACATTCGGACCATGAGACCCTCATGGATGGTATCGACATATCTTCAAAGACTAGTGTGGATTGGAGAAGTTTCTGTTCGGAGGTTACCGAATACTTCTTCGATAATCAAGAGGCGATTGGTGGTGATGGAGTTACTGTTGAAATAGACGA
>NC_090729.1:73423265-73525765 GCF_036898095.1 Palaemon carinicauda
TCTGGGATCCTAACGTCCCTGGCCATGACCTCAAGGTGAATTTGATGAGACAGGGAGGCGGCTAGTCTCTCCTTGGTCTACTGCTCCCGACGAAGAAGGTAGTCGTTCAGCTTTGGAAGATCCTCATTGAACTGATGGCCAGTCGCGTCAGGTTCCAGTTTCCCAACCGTGAAAGTGAACTGGATATCTTTCCAGAATCTGTCGTCGGGGGGAAGGGCGAGGGAGAGAGGCCTACACTCCTCCAGGGTAGGGCAGGGCTTTCCTTCCTCCACCGCCTTCATGACCGCATGGAAGGCCTTTTCAACAAAGGGAAAGGTCGCAGTAGAGGGAGCAAGAAAGGACGGGTGCTTCTTTCTCAATGCTGGCATTTTAGAGTTGGTAAAACCACGACTCTTAAGACACTCTGCCAGCATGGCTTGGGCTTTTGAGTGATCGAACACGATCACTTCTTTGGATTCGGTCTCTTCCTTGGAGGCTGGTTCGGACCTGAGTCGGACGTAACAGTCCGGGTAAGCCTCAAAGCTGGGAAAGAATTCCACTTCTTCCAAGAGGATGGACCCAAGCCGATCGTTAATGAAGATTTTGCCAGTTGTAATTGGCATATGGTCGGCGTACCTCCAAGGGTTAGACTCCGAGCAGGGGGGAAGATCCTTAACCGAGATCTTCTTCGGTAGTTTCATACCTAAAAGATGAACTTTGAGCTCCTCTTGGTTCTTACGGAGCTTCTCGTCCATCAGTGCCACCAACACCCGGATGGCATCTTGGGTGGCAGGCAGCAGGGGTTCCAAGGCGGCGGAGGTAGAGGGGACTGGCTCCTCGACCACAACAAGGGTTACTGGAGGTGTTTGGGCGACCTCGCCCTCCGAATCAGGGAACTCCACCTGATCTTCTTCTTCCTCCAGATCCTCACCCATGAGGGTCCTCTCGGTGTTGTCGGAGACTTTCAACATTTTCTCCACCTCGTTGAGATGACACTTTCAGAGTGTAGCCGAAATGTCGGGTTCAACTACTAGTTGGACGCAGGGAATCTGATCCTGGGGAATTACAGAGTCCGAAATAGCTTTAGGGAAAAGCAAGGCCCTCATCTTCTCGTTGGGGAGATAAGGCCCGGTGGCGTTCTTCTGGAAACCGCACACCCACTTGCGCAGTTTCTCTCGAGCGTTGTCCCTGGCCTCCGCGGACGGAGGGTTGTCGAACGCCTCATCAAGAAGGCCTTTGCAGGTTAAGCAGGACTGCGGATCCCAATACTTGAGATTGCCCTTTTTTGCTGCACAGAAGTCCGGGTGGCAAACTCCGCAGAAGGAGCTCTCACACTTCACGTTCTCCTCCTGTAAAAGAAAGAGATCATGAGTACATGGAAGACATAGTTATGGCTTACATTACTCTTAAGATTAAGATTCACTAAACTGTAGAATTGGTTTTATGTGAGCTCAGGATAGGTGAGCTAGAAAGGAGTAGGAGGACACATACTTGTGAGTCCCGTCCAGCCGGTTACCGTGACCTTTTCTGCAGTCAATTCCTTAGAACCTGAGGTTCTAAAGGAAAGAATAGTATCCTTATGGATGAGCCAAACTAAGGCTTCCTTATAAAGGAATTGTCTACAGAGTGGAGAGGATCTGAAATCGTTCAGAACCAAGGGAAAAGAAGGGGGAAAATAGGATAAACCCCCTTTAATTTGGGTAGGTCCCGGCAAGAGACTGCACTGAGAAACACAGAGTATGCTGAAAATATTGTACTGTACAACCGTACACCCCAGCCACTGTTTTTAAAGGTATGAAATACCAAAGAAAGAGTGGTCTGGCTATCCGGCTGTATTAGATCGACTGCCAGTACAGGGCCGGCAGCCGGGGGGAGGGGTGCTGTCCATGGAAGACGCAGGGGGCGGCGCCAGCAGGCCGGCGGATGTCTGTGGTAATCCAAGGGAGGATCAGAGGACACTCAAAAGGAGAGGGGGATCTTCCGCCGGCACTACTCCATAGTTCGACTATGAGGGGAAAGTGTAGCAGAGCGTCCAGCCAAGCAGAAGAGCACAGCCTAACCTACAACTCTCCCCAGGGGAGGAATTGTAGGACAGCGGACAGGGGTGTGAAGGCAAGCCAACACAAAGGGATAGAGTGGGGAGGGGGGTTAGGGGTCTGAGGGAGCAGAAGGGGTCACAACCCTAAAGCCCCCAAAGGGTGGGGGGGAATCTGTTAGGTGCTAGGCTACCCAGGCAGGAGAGAAATGCTCTCCAACCCTAGGGGAGGTTAGCTCAGAATAGGCACAGCACTGGTGTACTGTCCTAAACTTTAATAAAACAGAAGTCCCCAAAGCCTAACCTAAACCAGGAGAATCTTCTCCTAGATTAGGGAGGGCTGGGAAGACATCTCTCTAGGCTACAGGGAGGAAGGGACGTGTCCCAACCAAGTGCAGTCTAGGGGGAATGGCAGAGTCCTTCCACCTACAGTCTCAGTCGATACCCTAAGGGAAATACGTTCCCTAGGGGTGGACTGGGAAGAACGATAGGTACTCTGGGGTTCTGTCCGAGATCCCCCCATATACTATGGTAGGGAAGAGGGAAGAACGATCTAGCCTAACCTACCCGAAAATTATTCCGGGTAAGGGGGCAAAGATATAGCAAAGCTACCCAGAGGGAGGTTACCCGAAAGAACATGTACAACACTGAATCTTGTATATGTGTAAAAATGCCTATATCTTCATTAACATTAACACTAGGAACACTTATTATATCATACAGAAGTAAACATGAACACTAGGCTGCGGCCTAGGCTAGGCTAATTCCTAGCAATAAAGACTAAATAACTAATGATATTTAATTAGTTATAAGGCCGGGAAGGCTGTTCTGGCTAACTAAATAAAGCATGCGAGACGAACAGCGGCGTCATAAAATGGCGCCTCCGGGCAAGGCACAGCTCTGCCACAAAACTCAAGATTTAAGCGTAAAAAATCGTTACTTTATGGCCAGAGCTTATTTAAACAATACAAGAACCTGGTACTCAACTTTCCAGAAGAAGGCAAGGCCGAAGGTTGTGACATGGCGAAGGATGCAAAAGATAATTAGCGATCACTGGGAAAAACCAACTGGTGTAGAAAGCTACAGGAATAGGAAAGAGGACGGACATGACGTCACACAGTATGGCGGACAGCTATGGCCGCTGTTTGTATACGTTGCGAGTACCATAGCAGTAACGAAGGAGGGTAACTTTGGAGCAGCTCCTCAGTTATCTCGCCACCTTTCCCCCTCGAAGCGTAAACGCTATGTGGGGTGCAGATAGCCATGTGGCGTGTTAATGCATGCGTCCCCTGTTGATATACGATATCCTAGAGGGAAACCTTAAGGGTACTCGCACCAGAAGTTAGAATTCTGTGAAACCTTTAGTTTAATTCTCTGGGAATATCTACTGTAGTCATATATACCCTAAGGAAGCTACTGAAGGAAACTTCCATCAGGACGACATGGCTTGAGCCCATGTATATATATATATATATATATATGTGTGTGTGTGTGTGTGTGTGTGCGTGTGTGTGAGTGTGTGTGTGTAAAACTAATACATTATATTTGAGTAGTTCTTTATAAAAAATATAATAAAAAGCTAAAAGGAGAGAAACATCCCCTCAAGAAAATAAGGAAGGTGATGAATTGTACAGTCATATGACTTATAATTACCTATAAGGATTTCAAGGGGAGAAATTAGCAAATATATAAAACGGAATAGTTATCTTTCTCTTAGAATTATAACATAAATAAATTAAATATATTTTTATCTTAAATTCCCTAACAATACTTACGGATATTCAATTTGATGCTCTTTCATTAGCCTATACACCTTAAAATTAGAAATATTAATAAGTCGCAAAGAACGAGCTAATGATAATTGTAATATTGTAGAATAAAACTACGCCGGGTAAATATTTATTCACTGGTATACGATCAAAGTGATATTGACGTACATCGTATTATAAAATGCTTCATATAATACAAAATCATTCATATCCCTAAATATTGGTTGAAATGTTCATAAACATCGGGAAATAGTATATCATATAGTTTTTATATAGAGATTTGTATGATATTGCCTTGAATCTAATTACAATTCAAATACCGATGTATATGAGCTATTAATCGATTTATAGAATAAATATATTCAGATCATCACTTTTAGCAATATATTTCAGTTGCTGGGTTTATTGTATGATGCAATATTTATTTCAATATAATTTTGATTGATCATATGTAGTTTAAAAAAAAACCTATGCACCTAAACGTCGTATCTTTTTGTTCACATGTATCTTTATAGGATATTTTATCTTTTTTTTTTTTCAAGGAAAGAACGCTGGCATTGTTATCCATTGCCTTTCGATTATTATTAACTGGTACAACCCTACTTAGATAAGCCGGAAGCTAGAAGCCCTAGGGCTCGAATAGGGAAAGTAGCCCAGTGAGGAAAGGATAAGAAAATAGATAAACTATACATGAGAAGTAATGAAAAAAATATTTAGACTAAGATCAGTATCAAATTTATAATAGAACTGTCATATATAAACTATGTAGAGATATTATGTTAACCTGTTCCATATAACAGCATTTGGTGCAAGTTCGAACTTTTGATGTTCCACCGTTACAACTGCAAGATTAGTAAGATCATTCCAAAATCTGGTCACAGCTGAGAAAAAACTGCTGGGCACTGATGAAGTGCAAGTATGGCAGTTACCCGAAAATTAACAGTAAGATGTATATATCCAGTAAAATTAATATCATTGTATTAGAGCGTTAACAAAGTTTCCTTAATGTCGTAAACATGTCAGTGATAGTATTAAAAAGCTTCTTTCAGATTACTATTTGGGAAGCTAGAATGGGTCCAAATATGTGAAGGTTTTAGCAAAGTTTTCTTATACTCATCTACCTAGCAAGGATCCATCTGGTTCTGGCTGACAAATACTAAAGTACATCCAGTATGTTGTGACAAAACAATACTGTCCTAAACAGAGAGAGAGAGAGAGAGAGAGAGAGAGAGAGAGAGAGAGAGAGAGAGAGAGAGAGAGAGAGAGAGATAATATTCTAGTTACAGTAAGATGAAAATCTCCTGAATTAGAAAGCTTGTTATTTAACTTTTTTTTTCTTTTTTACTAATTCCTACCTATGAAGTGTAATAAATTATAGACTTGAAATAGCTTGGCATGTAATATAAAATGTATATAAAATGGTTTATATAGTTACTTGCAAATTATCGTTATAGTTCATATCATTACATGTAATTTTTAACTGTAATGTGGAGAATTTTTTATGGTATGTTCTGAGTGGGAACTTAGTCTGGGAAAGTCTCCTTATAACAGTTACATAAAGTTCAACAGGGGAGGATATGAGCACTTACTCTCGGGGCACAAACACCCTGCTAATACTTTACTGTCACAATTCACAAACCATCACTCTTAAATACAAAAGGGAAATTTACTGTCCAGAGGCCGGAGTACTCCACACGTAGAAATATCAATAATTTATGGCCTACTCTAGCTTTGTCAGGTCTATAGTCATCTCATTCTCAGGCTCTGTTCCGGCTCCGTCCCAGCTACCCCATTGAAATGCTGGACAGGTATTTTACGTTAATGTAATCAGACAAAATCCAAAATGGGAGCAGTGATGTAAAATAGTTTAAAAGTTTAAAGATAAGGATCTTTACCTTCGAAGCAAATATATTAATGCAAAGTACCTCGCTGTTACCACCTATAGACTTACTCTTCAAATATTCCCAGTTTAAACATTAAATAAATGAGGGAGCAAAAATACTAAGAAGGTTTAATTAACCTAATATTGATTTATTCACAAATTTACATCAAAGAAACGGACATCTTAACAAAGACAAAATGGAATCATAAAAATGCAATTCAAATTGATGAAAATTAGTTAGTTAGACACGTGGTCTGCAATAATAAAAAATCGAAATGGGGTCGGACATATGGCCCATGTGACCCAGAGACTGTTAGTCTCAAAAGGCAAAAAATTGTATAGAAAAAAATATATACACACAATCCCACCGCACACAGTCCGAATAGTGTAATTAGCCAAGTTCCCTATAAAGTTAAAATTAGTCTAAGCTAATAAAAATTGGGGGAAAACTAAATGGCCATTGATGTAGTACCTGCACTCCTTTGATGATCAGTCCTATGCCCGTGATAGCTGTTGACCTGGACGTCGCACTAATTGGCACCTTACACTCTTGCCTGGCTCACCCCAAGAATTCTCACTTTGGCTGCAACTAGGTACACCAGGGTCCTCTTCTTCTCAATCTCTCCGACCGGCAGCAATCTTTTGCGAGTCGAGTTTTGGGAGAGAGGGGGATGGGGGTGAGGCAGAAGTGCACGGATTAACTACTGACCGGGCCGGTCAGTCGGTCACGACAGCTTCTTGATGAATGGGCCCGACGCTAAGGTCGAAGAGATCACCTGGCTTCACCTTTCCAGACAGGTGAGGAGCTTGATGCGCACGGTAATCCATTGGGGGTGCCATATCGGGACTTAAGGACAGGGCAATATATTGTTGCAAGGAGTGCAGAGGAGGCAGGATTTTGTACTAAATACTTTAGAGAAATCTTGCTGCTCTAAGGGAGTTTATATACACAACAATCCTACCTATTCTGGCTTGCTAAAAATTAATATTTAAAATGATTAATTAGCAATGGACTGGTGCGATGGGCATATATCTTAAAATTAACAAACCTTAATTGGTATTGAGAAATATAAGATGCATTAATTCAGCAGTATTGAAATTTATATAAAAAATGCAGTTTAGGAATTTAATCTCGACCCATGTAGTTTAAGGAAAGAACCAACATACGCCGTGGTTACACTAAGGCCCTCTATTGTGCGTATCTACGCTGTGACGTCACGAGCATGGCGTGCGCCACTGTCAACAAGTTTAAGTTTAGAATAGTCCTTCCTATGTTTCGTTAAAGAAAATTGAATGTAGGAGAGAATGTTTAAGGGGTAGCTATAGTATTAGTAGAAGAGAGCTAAAAATACGATTAAAAGAAGAAGAGTGAAGAAAATTCTTCACATGTAATTTCTTTGAATTTCTTGATTTTCTTTTTATTCCTTTTTATCCTCAAAAGGTGTGAGGAAATTAATGTATATCATATACATGGCTTATTTATCAGGGCTTTCTTTCCGCTAGGACCCGGTAGAAAAATAGCGTTATCTACTATTTACAAGTGTATTAGTGTGATTAAATTTGCTTTCTACAGTAACACAAGAACCTGTCCTCATAAATAAAAACAACCATCAACAAATAGCATTGAGTTAAACACAAGAAACAGATATTGTTTAGGGGTTCATCGATTACATCTGTGCAGGGAATTGCCCCAGAGTTACAAAAGTAAGTATTGTTCAACTTAGATGATGAGAGAGAGAGAGAGAGAGAGAGAGAGAGAGAGAGAGAGAGAGAGAGAGAGAGAGAGAGAGAGAGAGAGAGAGAGAGAGAGAGATGGTTCTCAGTAAACTTTTGTTTGCTCTAAAGTTTCTGCTATTAAAAAAGCCGCAACATGAAAACTAAATCAACAGTTGTCATAAAACTTAATGTTTATTGTGTGAGATGAATGTAAGTGAGGTTTATCCAACAAGCCAACGAACTTTTATACAGACAGTTGAGACCAAGAGTGACACAAAAATTCCAAAAGCATAAAAAATGCGATAGCAAGCTTAAACAGGTTTCTATTATCAGTACGGGGGAGAGCGAGAGATAAACAATAACGTTACAGTGTACAAGCGTGTATGAAACATGTGCGGTACATTACTATATACATTATACAGTCTCAGTACTGTACCACACTTATATGAACGTATTATAGCAAACATTTAGACTAATATATAACAATACGCATTCCTAATGAAGAAAACAAAAAGGGCACCTGGTGTTTTTGAATGCAGCCTACTCTGTAATGGTTTTAGTAGAAATACTTAAGAAAAATTCGTATATTTCAAATTTTAGATGCTTTAAGCTTCAAAAGGTTATGACTAAAAGAAAAATTAAAAAGGGAAACAAATGCAAGGGCACCACTTAACCAGAGGTTCCTAACCTAGGAGACGTGTCCTTGCCTACGTATCTACATGGGACACTCATATGAGCCCCCATTAGACCGCGTATCCTTTATCTTAGCATATTATGTCACAACCCTGTGTTGACTTCCCAAACTGCTTAACTCCTGAAACGGGGTTTTCTGACCCATTGCCTAGTTTGAAACGTCATTAAAACTTTAAAAAGACGTATCCCCAATTTTCGACGATTAACGTCATCAAAATATTTAACTACCGTAAAGTAAAACCCACATTATTAATATAATATCCATATACAGATATTCTACAAATATTCTGACCCACACTTAGACCATCATCTCTATAACCACACGCGTGCTTTAAAATATATATATTCAATACAACCACTTACACTAACATACATGTGTCCACGAAATACAACGCCCGCCAATACAACATTGCCCTTTCATTGTTCTATATTTTTAGATCTGTTGAGACGTCCTAACAGAATGAGGCTTTCCCACTGTATTTCAAAGGCTTTGAACAATTATATAGTTTATTATCTTATATGAAATATGTGAATGCCAAGAAAAAAAAATAAATTTTAGATAAATTGAGACTTTGTTACACATGGTGCATGCGTATAAGAAAATGGTAATTTTTTACATTAAAACAGTATTTTTTAGGCTTAAAAACCCGAACATGATTTAATTATAGGATTTGAACGTTTCGGATGCTTTAGAATGTCTGAAAAAGACAGTTTTTCAGTTACTTTACTCCAGATTCCAAACATACAAAAGCACCAAATTCTTACAAAAAACACGTGTCCTCCCCCCCTCCCCCACAGGATATGACTGCAATTTTTTTTTTCAGATTCCAACCACCCAAAAAAACAAGTTCACAAAGAAATCTGTAATAACGAGAAAACACGAGATACCAATTCCGACACAAGCATTAAAATAAAACATGACAAACTGATTTCACCATTGGCAATATTATACAGTTTGATCTAAACCCCACTTCGAACTTATTTCAATTATATCGGCGACGGAACACTCATTCAATAAACTCTAAATCCTACTTCTTACACAAGTTAGGTTTAAATAGAACATCTTCACTTTTGATGAGACTAATACTGCCGCCGTCAAATAAATCCAGTAAAAATAAAATTGCATGATCTTACCTTAAATAACACCCTAGGATGGGAAGTGTTGCAGGTGACCATAATTTGAAGTTTGAAGAATGCAGGTGTTCTGTAATAGAATCCAGTATTAATGAAGGGAGACCATATAGCAAATGAGGTAATTATTTGAAGTGGGTTTTCAGATACCACAGCAATAATATATATGGAAACAATTTTGAGACAATACCCAATCTTAGCTGGCAAATATATGGAAAAAATAGATTAAGAAAAAAAGAATAACCCTTTCTCAAACATGAATAGAATTAATAGATTATATGGGGAACAGATTGTGTGAATAATACTTACCTTATTTAAGAAACGCGGGAAAACTGTCAGGGTAGACAGTGGAAGACCGAATAGTGGTTTACATGAGTGGCTAATAGTATAGAACACCACGCTCTCCATTTACTCCAATATAATGGAATCCTGCAGTTCTCACCTTCTTGCACAGTAATTAGGGGGTTATTTAAATTCTGGGAAAGCAATAATTAGCAAGATATGTTGAAGAGGGGGGAAGGAGTTATAAAAAGAAAATAGCTCGGTTTCCTCACTAAACGACTTGGAACTGATATGTCAACATCGTCAACCAAACAGAATTCGTGATGCCAGCGTACATAAACAGAAGTTCGTGATGCCAGCGTACATTTGATTTACTGTATATTCAAAATATACTTAATTAAAAATGGATTAATTACTCAAAAGTGTCCTTAAAATATGCAATTTACAAATAGTAACACTTTTGAGTAATCACAATTCTTGATTAAGTATATTTTGAATATACAGTATATCAAATGTACGCTGGCATCACGATCTGTTTGGTTGACGATGTTGACATGTCGGTTCCAAGTCGTTCAGTGAGGAAACCGAGCTATTTTCTTTTTATAACCCCTTCTCCCCTCTTCAACATATCTTGCTAATTATTGCTTTCCCAGAATTTAAATAACCACCTAATTACTGTGCAAGAAGGTGAGAACTGCAGGATTGCATTATATTGGAGTAAATGGAGAGCGTGTTGTTCTATATTTACCTAATATAATTGACGAAGACACATGGAAATATAATGTAATAATAAAAACGGTTACGTATTATATGAAGATTTAACTCACCGTAAATTGATGAAGAAACGTGGAAAGACCACATATTAAGGCCAGGTCGGGTTCGGCAATGGTTGGACTGATAGCGGTAGGAAAAGGGTCTGTAATAGAGCATAAGACTTAGTGAACAGCTCTCACAGAGATAAAATATTCAATTTGATGATTAATAATTCACAAACAACATAATCTTTCACATATTCGTTTAAAACCAATACAGTTAAAACGGGGAAAAGGAGAAAAGTGAACTAACCTTGAAGGGTTGATTCTTCGTTGGAGTCGTAAACAGGAGGACGGGGATAGTTTTCCCGTAAGATCGAGATATGTATTCTCTCGATCTTGGTTTTCCCGCTTCCCGGAAAAACTGATGGACGGGATTTATCGGATATGACTCGATAAACAGATATCTTGAAAAATACTGATCAAAGTATCCTGTTTTCATCCCAGGTCTTTTTTTTAGCATTCTTTTAAGTTTCTCCACTGCCGCTCAATCGTCTGTGTGTGAATAATTGGATCATTTGGATCCACGAGGTTCTCAGAATGATTGATGACCTTGTGCACATATCCTTCAGTAGACAGTCTTGTATGCGGCCCAACCGTCGGTCATGATGACTGACCCATTATTAATATATTGCCGTATCAATAGATTTAAAGTTTCTGCACTACGATCTTGACCTTCTCTATGAAGGGAAGTGATAATTTTTTTCTTTGTTACACGTTCAATCCCACCGAATTGTCTACCACGATGGTATTTTCGTTTAACAAAATATGTTGCATAAATTTTGACGATAACGTCGGGACCACCAATAGGTTACTGGTTGTACAACCAGTTCAGCGCAAGATCGGAACAGGAACTTCGCCAGTGGATACTAGTCCTGGTAGAAAAGTGTAAAGTACGAATAATCGTGGCATGGTCCCAGTATTTTGGAGGATATGGTTCACAAACAGGAAAATTTTCCATGCTGGCACGCACGCATTTTCTAGAAAAGCACCCTTGCAGAGGCTAACGATGTAAGGACACTTTTCTTGTCTTATTTTTTTTTTGACTCACCATTAACGTTCACAATAACAAAATATGCTTTTCTTGGTGTATTACAACACATGGTAATTCACAATATTTGCACAAAACAGAAATAGGTAAAACGCCATGTGCAAGCAAATACTCCAAAGAGTTAGGTGTATTTGTAAAATGCGAGTGAATAAATCAAAAGTAGTTTTCTTCCAGGGGCGTAGGAGCGTTTTCCTGTTTGGGGGGGCTAAAGTTCGAAATAACACTGAAGGCGGAGCCGCAGGCGCGAAGGTATGGTGGGGGGGGGGGGTCTGGGGGTCTCCCCCAGAAAAATTTTATGATGAAACACCCTCAGATGCGATTTCCTGGCATCTGACAGCATATTGTATCAAAAACAAAATCATATTTTTGTAAGATTTTTATGTGACCAATTCCAATTTTTACACAATAACAATCATAAAATACCAATAGCCCTATATATATATATATATATATATATATATATATATATATATATATATATATATATATATATATATATATATATATATACTGATGTAGAAGACTTCTACATCAGTGCAATTACGTGTTTTCGATTGAAGCAATTGCACTTCAGAATTCGCTTCCAAGTTTCCATTGTGCACATTTATTATGATTTAAAGTGTTTAACACAGTATATGGTGTAGACTATATATCCTACTTTCAGAAGTAACAATTGTTTACAAGGTGTTACTAACAAGTAGACGTCTCTTAACTCAAAATGCCGCTCTTTAGTGTTAATGATTTTCATAGTGACCCAGCGTCACACCTGACTTCCATTGTTGTCGCTATTAAGAATGAACTTTTGTTGTTAGCAGTTAAGTTTGGGGTAGCCCTTCCTCCTAATACAAAGAAGGATGTAGTACGTAATTACATAGTACAGCATTGTATAAGTGAAGACCTAGTGGATAGTTCTGAGGGCAGCAAATCTATCGTAGACGTGGGTGATAAATCGTCGGATGTAGAGTATATGAAGCTGGCTATTCAGTTAGAGCAAACGAAAAGGGAAACCATAAATGCTGAACTAGAGAAGAAAAAGGAAACCATAAATGCTGAACTAGAGAAGAAAAAGAGTTGGAAATAGAAAATCAGGCTTTATTAGGAAGACAGCAAAAGGAATTGGAGTTTGTTCAAGCTAAATTAGTCTATGAAGCTCGTGTAGCTCAGCAAGTGGAAGAGTAAAATTAGGTTAGCTATGGAAAATAAAGAACGAGAATTAGAACTAGAAGCTAGACAACTAATGACATTTGATATGACTAGATGCATCAAGTTAGTTCCTAAGTTCGATGAGACTGAAGTTGACGTGTTTTTTAAGAATTTCGAAGACGGCTTCTTACATGAAATGGTCTCTTGAACAATGGGTGTGGCTTATTAAGCCTAAGTTGGTCGGGAAGGCTGCCACTGTTGTTGGTAGTCTGGTAGGAGAATTGAGCTATGTGGTAATAAAAAAAGCTGTTTTAGATGCATATGCTGTAACTAGTGAAGGTTATCGTCAAAAGTTTCGTAATTATGTTAAGCCCCATATTAAAACTTGGACTGAATTTGCTGCAGAAAAATTAAGGTTGTTTAAGAAGTGGCTTGACTCGGAAGATGTAGATAGGCCTACTTATGAGGAATTAATTAATCTCATTGTAACTGAGGAATTTAAGAGACTTCTCCCTCAAAATATCATGTTGTATATAGCTGATAAGGAAGAGAAGGATCTAAAAAAGGCAGCTGTTTTGGCTGATAATTATTCATTAATACATTAAGGCAGTCTGGGTAATGTAAAACAACATAGAGCAGAACCGCTGGGTGATAAAGATGGGAGGACTGATAGGGGTTTGTTTTGCAATTATTGTAAGAAGGAAGGCCACATGATTAGCATTTGTCCAAATCCTGCATGTAAGAAGGGAAAAGTAACTGAAAACAGCTCCAGTTAAGATGTTCCCAGGACACAAATCAGACACTGGTAAAGAGTCTGCAATGCATTGTGTATCACAGGATAAGAATGTTTGAAAAATTCATTTGTAACGGTACAATATCATTGCACAGTAATGATAAACCCATTAAAGTAAGAATGTTAAGAGATACAGGTTCAAACCAAAGCATATTAAGTGTTGTTCCAAATCTCACATTGCTTGATGAAAATGTCATAGTCAGGGATTTAACAGACGCTAAACTATTGCCGCTTACAGAAGTGTTCATGGATTGTCCATATGTAACTAGTAAAGTAAAAATAGCTGTTAGAGATGCTTGGTAACGATCTTGCTGGAGAACTGTTGTTACCCAATCTGATAATGTATGAAACTCCTGGAATAATAGAGGAAAGTGAGAATGAAAAGGAGTCAAAAGTGGAGGGTTGTGTTAATGTGACGACCCGCAGTATGGTTAACAATGATAGAGTGAAAGTAAGTGTACCTAACCTCGCAGATAAAGTAAAAATTAACAAGAAAAGCCTTGTCAAGTTAGAGAGAAGATCCAACTTTAAAGGGTGTTTATAAGCAAGCATTGGAGAAAGGAATGGAAAAGGTACCAGGGTATTACTTTAAGGATGACTTACTTTTCAGGTTATATAGACCTCCTAGGCTGGGTAATGATGAAACATGGAGTGACAGAGAACAGTTAGTAGTCCCTCGTGATTTACGTAAAGATTTATTGGAGCTCGCTCATAATGTTTATTCACATTTTGGAATTACTAAAACTTACAACCGTATAGCTTATGATTTTTTCTGGCCTAAAATGAAGGCTGATGTTGTAAATTTCATTAAACATTGTCATATTTGTCAAATTGCCGGTAAGCCTAATGAGGTTATACCAAAGGCACCTTTGAATCCTATTATTGTACCTCATGAGCCATTCCATCGAATTATCATAGATTGTGTAGGTCCACTGCCAAAGACAAAGAAAGGCAATCAATATCTTGTGACTATAATGTGCCTTACCTCACGAGTTCCTATTGCACTTCCAGTCAGGAATATTTCCTCTAAAAATGTTCTTAACCACTTACTCAAAGTATTTACAACTTACGGGTTTCCTAAGGAAATCCAGTGTGATAGGGGCACTAATTTTACTAGTGATGTTTTTCAGAAAACTATGAATGAGTTGTGTATAAAACTGTGTCTCTCATCTCCTTATCACCCAGAATCTCAGGGAGCATTAGAATGGCATCATCAGACTTTAAAGTCGTTGCTTAGGAAGTTTTGTATTGAATCTGAATCTGATTGGGATGAAGGCATAGACTACTTACTATTTGTAATTAGGGAAGTACCTTCCGAGTCTCTAGGTGTATCACATTTTGAAATGCTATATGGTCGTAAAGTACGTGGTCCTTTACAAGTAGTTAAAAATAAGTTACTTGACAAGTATAACGTAGAGGCTATAACAGTGAGTCAGTACCTACAGAAATTAAAGGGAAATATCAATAAGATTCATAATTTTGCTCTAAACAACTTGTGTAAAAATCAAGAGATGAAAATTAGGTATGATAAAATCAGTAAAGATAGGAAGTTTAATGTGGGATATTTAGTCTTGGCCTTCTATCCCATTACTGGTTCTCCTTTTAAAAGTAAGTTTTCTGGCCCTTATGTTATACAGAAACGTTTAAATAATCAGAATTATATCATAAAAACTCCAGATAGACGTAAAAGCACTCAGTTAGTCCATGTTAATATGCTTAAAGAATATCATGCCGATTCCTCTGCTGCTCTATTTTGTTCCAGAGACACTGATATTGTAAAACAAAAGTCTACCACCTTAAAGGATGTAAATTCTTTAGGCCTAGATGAAATCCCATCTTGGGCTGACTTTTCTAATAAAGAATTCATAGAATCTCTTCCGCAGTATCTACAGCACCTAAATGAGGAGCAACGGTGTGATATTGAGAATCTGCTACGACAGTATGAAGATGTATGCAGTGATAATCCCCGTGAATGCAATGTTATTTCTCACGACATCGAGTTATTGCCAGGAACTCGTCCTATACGACAAAACTACTATCGAATCAATTTTGAAAAACTGAAGATAATGCAAGAAGAGGTCGAGTATCTACTGAAGCATAAACTTGCTGTGCCTAGTAAGTCTCCTTGGGCTTCTCCTTTCTTACTAGTGCCCAAGTCTAATGGTAAGGTCAGGTTATGTACAGACTTTAGAAAATTAAATTCGGTAACCATAAAAGACAGTTATCCCCTACCACGTATTGATGATATACTGGACTCCATTGGTAAGTCGAAATATTTAACCCAAGTTGATATGCTGAAGGGATATTATCAAGTCCCATTATCAGGGAGAGCGAAGGAGATGTCCGCTTTTATTACTCCCTTTGGGTTGTTTCAATATGAAAGACTTCCTTTTGGTTTGTGCAACGCCCCTGCCACATTTCAGAGAATGGTAAATGATGTCATAAGAGATCTGGATGGGGT
This sequence comes from Palaemon carinicauda, assembly GCF_036898095.1. Lineage (NCBI taxonomy): Eukaryota > Metazoa > Arthropoda > Malacostraca > Decapoda > Palaemonidae > Palaemon > Palaemon carinicauda. Next base: position 73,439,013 of record NC_090729.1, read on the forward strand.
TTACGGTTACCTGGATGACATTCTTGTAGTATCTGACACATGGGAGGAACATCTTGGCAAGCTTAAAGCTCTTCTTGATAGATTTAGAAGGTTGAGTTTAACAATAAATCTTGCTAAATCAAACTTTGCTAAAGCTCGTGTAAAGTACTTAGGACATGTTATTGGAAGTGGGGAAATCTTGCCTAAAACCACTAACATAGAAGCTTTATTAAATTATCCCGTACCTACAAACAGAAAAGAAGTAATGAGATTTATTGGAATGACCTCATATTACCGCAGATTTTGCAAGAATTTCAGTAATGTAGCTCATCTGTTGATAAACTTGACTAGTACTATGACCAAATTCATATGGGATGAATCTTGTCAAGACTCCTTCAAACAGATCAAAAGCCTACTTTCCTGTAAACCGGTATTAACAACTCCTGATCCTTCAAAACCTTTTGTTCTCCAGGTAGATGCATGTGACTACGGGGTTGGTGCTGTCCTCCTACAAGAGAAGCCTGAAACAAACTTGCTTCACCCTGTGTCTTACTATTCATGCAGATTGAAGAAGCACCAAAGGTCGCTATCTACTGTGGAGAAAGAGCTCCTAGCTATAGTACAAGCCTTGCAGAAATATGAAGTCTACGTTTCCACAAATAACCCCATTACTGTGTACACCGACCACAACCCCCTCGTCTTCTTGAACAGGGCTCGAAATGTCAACCAGAAAATTGTAAGATGGTCTCTCTACTTGCAAAACTTCAATATCAGTGTTCAGCACATTCGTGGTCAAGACAATCGTATAGCTGATGCACTGTCAAGAACACCCGTACCAGGGAATATCGTACCTTCATAGGTTACGATCTCTTCAGCGGGGAGGAGATGTAAAGTACCGGCCTTCTTCATTAATTAAACGGAGCTGTGTACATATTGTATTTACTTGAATAAATAACTAATGGTAACCTTCTTTCGTAAAGTACGAAATTCTGAAATTAAGTTAAAATGTAGCTCTCCAGTATCCTTGTAAAACCTACCTTCTGATTCCCCCTCCTCTGTCTTTCTCTTTACTCCCCCTCTCTCCCCATCCCCACATCACGTTTACCTTTGCTCTGGCTTATTTGCCACTTGTGTGTCCCGCCCCGGCTCCTGTCTCGTAAACACTTGTAAAGAACTTCTCTGTATATTGTGAGTACGGTTATTATACCATTTGATATTTTGGATTTGGTATTTGGCAGAATATTTAGTTTTTTATGTTGGTTATGTTAATTAATTGGTAATATTTTGACATGTGTAGTTTTGCTAATTAAATGTAATTGTTTAATTTTTTTCCATATAACCTATTGTTAATTTTGTGGATTTAACTTTAACCTTGACAATATAAATATGTATATGTATATATACACATATATATAGTATATATATGTATATATTATATATATATATGTATATATATACATATATAAATATATATACATATATATACACATACTGTATATATGTATATATATAAATATAAATTATATATATATAATATATATATATATATATATATATATATATATATATATATATATATATATATATATATATGTATATGTATATGTATATGTATATGTATGTATATATATATATATATATATATATATATATATATATATATATATATATATACATATACACACATATACGATATATATGTGTATATATATACATATATATATATATATATATATATATATATATATATATATATATATATCAATACTCTTTCTGAGCAGGGATATATATATATATATATATATATATATATATATATATATATATATATATACTGTATATGTACTCTTTCTAAAGAGATACTTTAACGTTGTGAAATGGTTTGTGTATCAACTTGGTCAAGAAAGCTGTACTAGTCGGGGCCACCCATACTACATTGGTTTGCTGTGAGTAATAAGTCTTTAAGTCTCTCACCATCACCAATCTGCAGAGGCTAGAATGGTGATGAAAATAGGTAAACCCCAGACATGACTTCGAAGAGTCTGAAGCCTTTATCCTACACATTTAAAAAAAGGTAACGAATATTTCGTATTAGGAAAAAAACCCACAGGAAATTTAATTTTGGTAAAGAAACGCCTAAGGAAATATTAAAAGTTAAATAAATGAAAAACTTTAAAAAATCGTAACAATAATAAAATAAAAGCTATTGAGGGAAAACAAGATGAACTATGTGCCGTGTTAATTTAGTAAAAAAACTGACATTAAGACAGTATCATGACAGTCATTGTTATGAGTTAAAACTCTGGGACTTCCAAACCACTATTTTTCCTATTGACAAATATTTTAAACTATTAGGCAGTTGAAAGAATAAGAGACATATTAGGAATACTTAAATTCGTAGCAAAATATGTTATAGCGAAGGTGAATATTATTAGCGCGAATATTATTAAAGAGGTGATAAACTTTTAAAAGTAAGTTTCAGAAAACTATCATGGGAAAAATGTGTGAACTCATGTATGATATAGTCATTCGAGCAAAAAGACTAAGATAACCTATTCGCGAAATTGACTAGATCAAACTTTAGATTGTATTGAAGGTTATGGACCACAGTTATTTGCTTATAATTATAAAATGGCAACTACGGAAAATATTTCGATAGAAAAACTACTAAACTGTAGAAAATAAAGTGGGAATAGAGTTGTGTAGAAATGAGTTCAAAGAACTGAAGATTGAAAATCAGAGGACCGGAAACGAAGTCGATATACTTTTTTACCTACAGCCAGAGACCCATCTTTAAGTCAAGAGACAGATATCAAGATCGAAGAATGTATTATCGGGCAAGAGACAGGTTATAGAAGGCCATATTCTCGTGAAAGAAGTTTAAGGAAAGCAAAATAAAATTCCGGAGAATGAAGAAAAGATGGTCTTAAAATGTATGGCATCGATGATGCTATTTCAAATGCGATTCAAAGTCGATTGGATGTAATTTAATCATGATAGGGAATAAGAAGAGTGAAAGAGTTGCTTTGATCTATCGGAAAACAAAGTTTGTCATTCTGCGAGGGATGCCAGAAAGAGGAAGCTAAGCAAATTAGTAAATGGCAGTATTCATTTAGCAAAAACTATAGAACAGACAAAGCTGGAAAGGTTCTTGTTAATCTTTATATTGACAGTCGACCAATTTTAGAAAGTATAGAATCAACAGAACAACAGAACAAGGAAATTGTTAAGAAATGCCAAGACAGATTATAAAAAAATAGAGACTAAAGAAGTTGAATCATACAGTTGGTTAGATACCAAAAATATGATATCTATATACTCACAAAGGAATGCAGGGATAACAACGGTACCTCGAATTACTAGAATCACCCGGATTTACTGGAATCCTCAGGTAAATACTGGAATCCCCTTGAAAATTACAGAAATCCCCTACAATATCACTGCAAACCCTTAGAAATCGACAAGGTAGCAGCTGTTCAGGACTTCCCCGCGCCCTCGACCGTCAAAGCTCTGAGGGAATTCTTGGGCATGATCAACGACTATCACCGTGTTCTGCCAGCCATTTCCGCCAGTCTTGCTCCCCTCTACACCTCACTCAAGGGCAAGCCAAAGGACCAGAAGTGGGGTCCCCTTCAAGAAGAGGCCTTCTGCAATGCAAACAAGGCCGTATCAACTGCTGCGGCTCTCACTTTTCCTATCCCACATGCCCCTCTCCTTCTCTCCACCGATGCCAGCGACGTCGTTATTGGTGCAGTACTCGAACAGGTGGTCAACGGCTCGCCCCGCCCATTGGTCTTCTTCAGCAGAAAACTGTCCAAGGCAGAATCGGGTTATTCTACCTTTGATCGTGAATTGCTGGCGGTGCACTTGGCTGTCCATCACTTTCGCCATTTCTTAGAAGATACACCCTTCGTCATTCGCACAGACCATATGCCTCTGGTGCACGCCTTCACTCGACAGTCTGACGCCTGGTCTGCCCGGCAACGCCGACATCTCTCCGTGGTGGCTGAATACAATTGCACCCTTCAATACTTCCCTGGGAAAATGAATCCCGTTGCCGATGCCCTGCCAAGAAACACGTTGGCTGCCATTCAACTGGGATTGAATTACAACGCCCTGGCTGAAGCCCAACGGCAGGATCCAGAGTATCAAGCATGTAGGACATCCTGCACGTCCTTCCGTTGGGAAGACTTACCCCTTGAAGACTCCAACACTACCCTCCTCTGTGAGGTCAGTACTGGTAGACCGTGACCTTGGATTCCTGCTCCCATGCGCCGACAGGTGTTTGATTTCATCCATGGCCTTTCACATCCCTCGTGCCGTTCTACTGCACAGCTGCTGAAGGCAAAGTTCATTTGGCACGGTATTTCTAAGGATGCTAAGGATTGGGTCCGCGCCTGTACTTCTTGCCAAACTTCCAAAGTACATCGACACACGGATTCAGGAGTGGACACCTTTCCTCAACCTTAGCGTCGTTTCGCACACATTCACGTCGACGTTGTAGGCCCCCTACCCACATCACAAGGACATCGTTACCCGTTTACCGTCATCGACCGCTCCACTCATTGGCCTGAAGCCATTCCCATGGAAACTGCAACGCCCGCCTCATGTACATCTGCCTTACTCTCAGGATGGATTGCAAGATTTGGTATCCCTGAGCATATTACTTCTGACAGGGGTACTGCTTTCACCTTTCAATTATGGACATCATTAGCGAATCTCCTGGGCATCACCCTACATCAGACAACGGCCTACAACCTCGCTGCCAATGGAATGGTTGAACGTTTTCATCGCTGCAAGGATTCCAACTGGTTTACTCAGCTTCCCTGGGTCCTCCTGGGGCTAAGGACCACTCCTAAAGACGCCCTCAACGTCTCGGCAGCTGAAATGGTGTATGGCGACCCATTGGTCGTCCCTGCCGAATTTTTTCCTTCTACAACCTCCTCCAACGATCTCCAGCGCATACGTCACGTCGTGGGAAAATTTACTCCATGCCGCCAGACTTACAAGCCCCCAGCGAAGCATCACATACCAACAGACTTGCACTCTGCAACGCACGTCTTCCTGCGCAATGACACTAGCAAGCCACCGCTAACGCCCCCTTACACGGGCCCTTTCCTTGTGATCCGACGCAGTCCGAAAGCATTCCTACTAAACATTCGTGGCAAAGAAGACTGGGTCTCCATTGATCGTCTAAAACCTGCTTATCTCCTGCCAGATGACCGGCCTACAGTTCGCTTCTCTAGATCAGGGCGCCCTATTTAACATGTACAGTATGTAATTTTTAGGGGGGGGGGGAGCCATGTACCAACCGTGTGTCACATGATCGTACATAGTTCATTTTGTGTCTATATTATGCTTGTATCTTCGTTCTTCCCTCGCACTAAAAAGAACCAGAGTAACCATGTCTGCGTTTCTCCTCTGTAACAGTGTCTGTTTTTTAACATGAAATTTCTTGTTGCTTTGAGCTTTTGTATATAAAGGAGAGTGTTCTATAATAAATTTACTCAGTTTCTTTCAACCTGGCTTTGAGTCACAACCTTTTCTCGGCCCGTCACAATTCCTTTCATGTTAAACAGACATTTTCCTCTTTGTAAAAAAAAAAGGATTTCCTGAAATATTAAAATTCATTGCAGAGTTGGTTGTCTATTTATTTCACAATTTTTAACAATATTGGAATATTAATCCTTACAGTGGTAAAGAAAAAAAAACTTGAAAAACATCAGCTTTGGAGTTACAGAACTGTTGATAGAATCAAATAAACGTTTTCCCTCTATAATATATGTCAGTTTGTACACAAAACTAAATGAAGTATAAAACAAAAGAAGTAATCTAGTTGTTTTGATAAAACTTGTGTCATGAGACACACAGCCTACAATGCTATTAAAATGTGGCTCATGTAAGAAAGAAACAACAAATGATACTTTTTTTTTTTCTAAATAAAAGTTGCCATGAGACACTTAGCCTACAATTCTATTAAAAAACATGTGCCTTACGTAAGAAAGAAAGAAAAATCGATTAGTCGCAGGGAGGAGGTACCCCCAGAAACCAGAGTGGTGATTCCACAAACAGTAGACACGGAAGGCAAATTAGGTTAATAATTGCCAATCCTGCACCAAACACAGTCATAAGGACTTTAAATCCCGATGGGTGGAGGCTGTCTTCCAATCTGTGCTTGGTTTCAGGCCTTGAAATAATGAACTGAAACAACTCACATAACAACCAGATGAGTAGTCCCACTGACATGAAGATACCTAACCACATCATTGTTAGGCTTAGGATCTGAAAAAAAAAATAAAAAATTAATAAATAAAACAGGCTTTGTAGAGGGATCGTCCCTTTCTGTAGAGTTGATCATAAAAAAAAAATACCACGATTTTTAAAAAAGAAATGACATAGCCTACAGATGTTTTACCTTTAAAGAATTAAGCTTGAGATAAGAAAATGTGCCAATATCTAGTCTCACCTATTTGTATCTGTACTTTATTACTGCAATTATAGACAATTCATGCAATCATTAATACCAGCACCAAAAACACGCACTTTAATACTATTATTATTATGATTATTATTAGTCAGCAAAACTTTAGTGCTATATATATATATATATATATATATATATATATATATATATATATATATACATATATATATATACCTTTCCTCTGAATCATGAAAAGCCTAAGATCCACATTTCCATTATTCTGTGCTAACATTCCTTAGCACTTCATTTTTGTATCCAAATTTCTAACTTTTATTTTTCAATTATATTATCCTGAAACCTCCTTAGGCATTCTGTCCTACTACTGTGCTTGTGATACTAGCCATGTGACTGGTCTGGATAAGAGTTTTCCCAGATAAATAGGAATCTTAAGGTACCCTGACACTTGCACGAATTTGTGGCACGCATTGTCACGACTCGAGTCGTGAACTGGCATGAACTCATCGTGAACTGGAGTGAACTCGTCGTGAACCTGTCGTGACATCGTGGCATGTCTTGGCGAGAATTTTGAAATGTTCAAAATTTTGGTCACAACAAAATTTTCGTGAACTATGCACGAACTGTTCGTGAACGCGTTGTGAACTCGTCAGGACGATGCGGGAGGATGCGTGCCATGCCATGACTGTCACAAACTGCCAAGAATAGTTCACGAACAGTTCACGTCGAGTTCACGAGTAATTGACGACATGTTCACGAATATGAGCGCATCACAGCGTGGCTGTGCCTTCCCGCAGACATGGTCACGTGTACTTCACGCATTGATGGCACGAGCAGTTCACGACTAGTTTACACACTTCACGAACAGTTTGCGCATGGCACGAGGAGTTCATGACCAGTTCACGACCAGTTCACGACCAGTTCACGCAAGTTCACGACTACTCTGCGACATTAGCGCTCGCGTCAGTGTTTGGGGGCATTTATAGAGTTTCGAGGACACTGCTCGCCATTACAGAGCTCGCCAGCGAAGAGACAACATGCCTAAAAACAAGCTGACAAAAGGAGGTGGGAGAAGGCCAGAAGCCAACAGGCTAGAGGCAGAGACCGCTGATATTATTATTATTATTATTATTATTACTATCCAAGCTACAACCCTAGTTGGAAAAGCAAGATGCTATAAGCCCAGGGGCTCCAACAGGGAAAAATAGCCCAGTGAGGAAAGGAAATAAGGAAATAAATAAATGAAGAGAACAAATTAACAATATATCATTCTAAAATAAGTAACAACGTCAACACAGACATGTCATATATAAACTATTAACAACATCAAAAACAAATATGTCATAAATAAACTATAAAAAGACTCATGTCCGCCTGGTCAACAAAAAAGCATTTGCTCCAACTTTGAACTTTTGAAGTTCTACTGATTCAACCACCCGCTTAGGAAGATCATTCCACAACTTAGTAACAGCTGGAATAAAACTTCTAGAGTACTGCGTAGTATTGAGCCTCGTGATGGAGAAGGACTGGCTATTAGAATTAACTGCCTGCCTAGTATTACGAACAGGGAGATCTGAATGTAAAGGATGGTCAGAGTTATGAAAAATCTTATGCAACATGCATAATGAACTAATTGAACGACGGTGCCAGAGATTAATATCTAGATCAGGAATAAGAAATTTAATAGACCGTAAGTTTTTGTCCAACAAATTAAGATGAGAATCCGCAGCTGAAGACCAGACAGGAGAACAGTACTCAAAACAAGGTAGAATGAAAGAATTAAAACACTTCTTCAGAATAGATTGATCACCGAAAATCTTGAAAGACTTTCTCAATAAGCCTATTTTTTGTGCAATTGAAGAAGACACAGACCTTATATGTTTCTCAAAAGTAAATTTACTGTCGAGAATCACACCTAAAATTTTGAAAGAGTCATACATATTTAAAGAAACATTATCAACATTGAGATCCGGATGTTGAGGAGCCACCGTCCTTGACCTACTTGCAATCATACTTTGAGTTTTGTTAGGATTCAACTTCATACCCCATAATTTGCACCATGCACTAATTCTAGCTAAATCTCTATTAAGGGATTCACCAACCCTAGATCTACATTCAGGGGATGGAATTGATGCAAAGAGAGTAGCATCATCTGCATATGCAACAAGCTTGTTTTCTGGGCCAAACCACATGTCATATGTATATAGTATGAAAAGTAATGGGCCAAGAACACTACCCTGTGGAACACCGGATATCACATTCCTATAATCACTATGGTGCCCATCAACAACAACTCTTTGAGATCTATTACTTAAAAAATCAATAATAATGCTAAGAAACGACCCACCCACTCCCAACTGTTTCAGTTTGAAAACAAGGGCCTCATGATTAACACGGTCAAAGGCAGCACTAAAATCAAGGCCAATCATACGAACTTCCCGACCACAATCAAGGGATTTCTGTACAGCATTGGAGATTGTAAGAAGGGCATCACATGCTCCAAGGCCTTTACGAAAACCAAATTGCAAACTAGGGAGTAGATGATTACCTTCAGCAAACCTATTAAGACGTTTTGCCAGAAGACGTTCAAAAACTTTAGATAATATGGGAGTTATGGAAATTGGGCGGTAATCAGTGGGACTTGAGCTACCACAAACACATTTACATAGAGGAGTAACATTACCAATTCTCCAACTAGTGCTAAAAGCTCCTCTTCTTGCTAACTTGCGCAAAATAACTGATAACTTTGGAGCTAAGAAATCTGCTGTCTTTATAAAAAACAAAGTAAAAATACCATTAGGGTCTACACCTCAATAAGCATCAAGGTCCACCAACAGAGCTTTAATCTCACGAGATCGAAAAGCTAAACTAGTTAGTTTAGCCTCAGGAAAACAGGAATGAGGAAGTTCAAGTTTTTCATTACTCTATTTACTGTCAAAAACATCAGCCAAAAGGGTTGCCTTTTTCTTTGGACAGTGAGTGACTGAGCCATCTGGTTTAAGTAAAGGAGGAACTGTTGCATCTACACCACCAAAGAGTGCAGATTTATGGGTAGACCACCATTTATGTTCCTGAGTTGTACCAGAAAGTGTTTCTTTTATGGTTAAATTGTACTCCTTTTCAGTTGAGGCATAAACTCTCTGAGCAAAAGCTCTAACCTGAGTATAGTTATTCCAGGTCAAATCTGATCTGTTACCCTTCCAAAGATGATAGGCCTCCTGTTTCTCCAAATAAGCACGTCTACAATCATCATTGAACCACGGTTTGTCCTTCACTCGGTACCTTAGCACACGAGAAGGGATACGCCTATCAATTATGTTGACTAGATTCTCATTCAAAGGGACAACAGGATCTACACTATTATATAATTGTGACCAATTCAAGCACAAAAGATCATGTAAAATCCCATTCCAATCTGCTTGGGATTTCATATAAATTTTATAAGAATATGATATATCAGGGACAGGCTGCTCAGTCTTCACTAATAATGAAATCAAGGCATGATCAGATGTCCCGACTGGAGAACTAACCTTACTAGTTATAACGCCAGGGGAGTCAGTGTATACGAGGTCCAAGCAATTACCAGACCTGTGAGTAGCTTCATTTATGATTTGCTCACAACCTGATTCAGAGGCAAAGTCTAAAGCTCTTAAGCCATGGCGATCGGTAGGAGAGATAGAACTTAACCACTCCCTATGGTGAGCATTAAAATCACCAACAAAGACAAAAGAAGCCTTTCTATCATCTTCTTGTATCTTAGCCATAATGGTAAGAAGGCAATCGAAGATAGAATCATCTATGTCTGGATTCCGGTAGATCGAACACAAATAAAAGTTGTTATGCCTGCCACAAACTTTTATTACCTGAATCTCATGAAATCCACATTGATAGCAGGACTTATGAGAATTGAATTGAATATGGGATTTAGGCATTAAGCCAAGCACTGGGGCATCAAAGGCCATTCAGCGCTATATAACGAAAATCATTCAATCATATCTGTACACTCACACCATTTAGTATCATTTTAACCTTTAATACAAATCGTAACACTTTCATACAATAAAATCTAGATGTGAAATAAATAGGGATTAAAAGGGTAAAATAAATAAATAAATTAATAAAATCAATTATAGCTCGTAATATAACCCAATACTTTGTATAAATTTTCTCAAGTTCAGGGTATTACAGTTTTCCCCCAGTATATCTCTTAACGGTTTGTCCTGTAGTAAATGTGTCCTCCTCTGAAGATTAAAAACAGGACAATCGACTAAAATATGTTTAACATCCATTGTCACTTGACAGGTATTACAAAGAGGGGCCTGTCTCCCTTCCCCACTCTTCATTAAATAATTGTGCGTTGCATGTGTATGGCCAATACGCAGCCTAGTTAAAATAATGGTATCCCTTCTACTTGTAGAATTACAACATGACCATTTATCCACCAATGGGTGGATTTGTTTCAATTTTGTATTGGTGGTCAGTTCAGACCATCGAGCTTGCCACTTATTTTTACAGTAAAGATGAATCTCACTTTTAAGATCTTTGTAAGGAATACTCAAGGGGGATGGATTACTTAGCCCTGAAGCTTCCTTTGCTGCCTTATCAACTTGTTCATTCCCATCCACCCCAACATGGGCAGGGACCCAACAGAAGTGAACACTGATACTCTTCCTAGATTGCAGAAGTACTAACCAGTCCTGCACCTCTTGTACTAGATGATGACCTGGCATAATTTGTTTTAATGAGAGTAAAACACTATTGGAATCCGTAAAAATTGTATAAAAACTATTTTGGTTGCCATTTTTAAAAATATGTTGGACTGCGAGAATTATTGCGTACAGCTCAGCAGTAAAAATTGAACAAGAGGATGGGAGTTTCCTTCTAATAACAATATCCCCCACCACAGCTGCACTTCCAACTCCTGCAGCCGATTTGGAGCCATCTGTAAAAACATGTTTCCCATGATGTTGAGCAGCATGATTTAAAAACTCACTTTTCATTACCCTACTAGGTAAGGTATTTTTCCCTCCTGCCGTAAAACATACTTTAACAGGTGGATTACACCAAGGAGGAGACTTGGGATATCCTACCTCTGCTATCTGTGCTGTTAACAAGCCTACTTCTCTAGCATCATTTTTCAGCTTTACTTCCAAAGGCTTAGGCACTCTAGATCTGTTAGGAGCCCGATCTAAAGGCGCCCTAACATATTTACAGTTAGGATTGTTTCTCACAGCAAGGGACCTAGCTAAAAACCTCAAACTCAACTCCTCTCTGCGAATGGAAAGGGGAGGTATGCCAGAATCAACATAGAGACTGTCAATGGGAGATGTTCTGTAAGCACCTGTGCAGATGCGAAGCCCAGCATTGTGAACAATATCAAGTTTTCCAAGTAAAGTCTTTGTAGCTGACCCATTTATTTGGCATGCATAGTCTAACTTGCTCAGACACAAAGATGTATAAATTCTAAGCAAAGTTGTTCTATCAGCACCCCAATCAAAATGCGATATCACTTTCAGAATGTTCAGTGACTTCTTAACCCTGATAGATAGGTCATTTATATGGGGACCAAATGTCATTTTCTTGTCGAAAATGACTCCAAGAAACTTGACACTATCCTCATATGGCAAAATACAATCATTTAAGAAAAGGGTGGGGATCTCTTCCCTTTTACGAGTATGAGTAAAGCGAATGGCTTTGGTCTTCTGAGGAGAAAACATGAATCCGCGAGAATTTGCCCATGCGGAAGCAGCATTTATTGCAATTTGAACATTTTGGCATGCTTGTAGTGCAGATGATCCACTACAATAAATTGCAAAGTCATCGACAAATAGTGATCCTTGTATGCCAGGAAGTATGTGACTAATGAGACTATTAATAGCAACAGCAAACAAGGTCACACTCAATACGCTGCCTTGGGGGACACCTTCTTCTTGCATGTAGGATGAAGATAGTTCTGACCCTACTCTCACTTTAATGGAGCGGTTTGATAAAAATTCTTCAATAAAAGAGAACATATGTCCTCCTATACCCCACGAGGCCAATTGCTTTAAAATACCACCCCTCCAGGTGGTGTCATATGCCTTTTCAAGGTCAAAAAAGACACCCACCACCTGGTTTTGGTTAGAAAAAGCATTTGAAATTTCCCTTGATAACATCAGCAAAGGGTCTAGAGTACTTCGGTTCTTCCTAAAACCAAACTGTCTGTTAGATAAAAGATTTTTTGATTCTAGATACCACACAAGTCTGTTGTTGATCATTCTCTCAAATAGTTTGCATATGCAACTGGTCAAGGATATGGGCCTATAACTAGATGGCAGTTCTGGGTCTTTACCAGACTTGTGGCCTGGAATTACAATTGAAGTATGCCAGGAATCAGGAGATGTATGGGAAGCCCATAGACCATTAAAGGTTTCTAATAAAAATTCCTTGGTATCCACTGGAAGATGTGATATCATTTCATACCGGATGCCATCCTCACCTGGGGCAGTTAAAGAAGAGCTGGAGATAGCATTTTGCATCTCCTCCATACTAAAAGGCAGGTTAAAAGCTTCAGTATTTGAAGAAGCAGGAGGAACAACAGATGTTGATGCTCTAATTTGTTGAAATGCTGGGGAATAGTTGTCAGCACTTGATACATGAGCAAAGTGCTTAGCAAGAACCTCTGCTACATCTTTGGGGTCAGATATATATCTATTATTTTCCCTTAATATTGGTAGAGGCTTAGGGACGAATTTACCTTGAAGTTTTCTAATCTTGTCCCATGTTTCCTTTGAAGGAGTTTTGGTATTAATATTAGATATATATTTCTTCCAAGATGCTCTCTTTGCTTTTTTAAAAATTCTTTTTTGTTTGGCACAAGCTCTGAGATATGCTATTCTATCTGCTAAATAGTTTGTCCTCAAGTATCTTCTGAAGCAAGTTCGGGTCACTTTTCTTGCGTTGGCACATTCTTTACTCCACCAAGGAACTACAGAGCGATGAGGTAAACCGCATGTTTTAGGTATAAACTTGCTAGCATTATCATCAATAATATTTTCAAGATGTTGATAGGCATGCACTGGAGATGTAAATTCCTCATATTCTTTATCAGTGTGTGAACAGTTTTCATAAGCTGCCCAGTCTGCCTCATCTATCTTCCATTTTGGTGGACACTGAGAAGGAAGATTATGGACATAATTTAACATTATTGGCCAATGGTCACTGCCATGTAGGTGTTCATTTACTGACCAAAGGTAGTCCAATCGAATGGATGAGGAACAGATTGACAAATCAATGGCTGATGTAGAGTTGTGGAATACATCATACCTAGTTGGAGAACCATCATTCATTAGTATTACATCATTGTTGTCGATTAATTCTTCAACAAGATTACCCCATCTATCGCACACATTTCCACCCCATAAAGTATGCTTTGCATTAAAATCACCCATTAAAATAAAAGGGGCAGGAAGCTGATTGATCAAGTCTTGGAGGTCAGAAAGTCTAAGCCTTCTTGGATTACCAGCATGATCTAAGAGGAAAAGTTCTAAGGATGGTTCAATATATAGCGAGCATTAAGTAATTTTTTTCCCGATATGAGTTCTAACTGCACATGCCTGTAGTGGTGTATTGAGTGGGATTGTTTCAAATTTTACAGATTTGTGAATAATAAAACCTGTACCACCTTGAGCTCTTGCAGCTTGCAAAGGAGGGGATCTACAAAGATGATAATTGAGTCCAGGATTAAATGGTTTGTCACCGATCTTGGTTTCCTGTAGGCAAATTACCTTCGTGTCTGAGTTCCTGGTTAAAGTTTTTATTTGCTCAATGCTAGTACTTAGACCTCTGCAATTCCACTGGATGATAGACATTATCTTTTGTTATTATTTTTCTTTGTCTCATTTGTCTTTTGGGACTTTTCAGATGAAGCCATGTAAGGCCTGGAGATGGAAGGCTTTACTAGGCCACCACTCTTCTTTTCTTTCTTTCTAGAATCTTTATAAGAGTCAACCTTAGGATCATGAGCAGTAGGGCACTTACCTGACTTAGATGAAGGTGAGGATGATGGGGACCTTTTCCTCTTTGGAAGATCTTGTTTTCCAATCTCCATCAAATCAGGTAGAGATTCTGCCTGAGACAATACATTTAAGGTGGTGGAAGCCACATTGGCTTCCTTGGAGGATTGTGCTAGAACTTCAACAGTTCGAGCACTTAACCCAGAAGGCTGGGCTACTACCTCTAGGGGAGATGCTCCTATCGGTGAGAATACTTTTGGTGTGTTGGACACCATATTGACCTCTTTGGAGGTTTGTGCTCTGGCTTTTATAGCCTGAGCACTTGACCCAGATGGCTGGGCTACTACCACTAAGGGAGATGCACCTGACGGGCCAGGTGCTGCCACTGGTCCCCCTGTGGTAGTAAGGGGTAGTGGATTATAATCTTTTGTTGGCATCTTAACCGCGCGAGCAAAATTAAGTTGCCGATTGAGTAAATGCTTTGCGTAACCTACACTTATATGTTCAGCATTTGCTTTCAAGATTGCAGCTTCTTCATTCTTGTATTCTCTACATCTTTTATCATTTGGTTTATGATTATCTTTACAGTTTGCACAGGTTGTATCTCTGTTGCATTGGCCATGTTCTAACAAAGAACAGTTAATACAGATCTTCGTATTATTGCAGTACCGGGAAGGGTGACCGTACTTGAAACAGTTAAAGCATTGTAAAGGCCTAGGTTTATATTCTCGAACACGTACTCTTTCATTCTCAATAATTATATGATCTGGTATAACAGGGGTTTCAAATGTTAAAACTACCATGCTTGTTTGAGGGATCTTACTTACTTTCCAAACATTAGCAGGGCACATGTCCAGAATTTCTGGTTCTGAGAATTCATATAGATCTTTATCAAAAACTACTCCTTTACCATAGCTGAAGTTCATATGTGGTTTAATATCCTTAATAGGATCAATTTCTGCAATCTTCATGCCACAAAGCATGTGAGCTTGAGTATCTGATTTTGCATTAATCAAAACAGATTGCTTACCGTATCTACTAATATCCTTACTTTTAATTAATCCAACTCTTTTTTTGTATAAATTTACTAATCTTATAATAGTTATAATTATCTATCTTTCCAGATGCAATTATCCATGTTGGGGGCTTGGGGGTTCTTACTTCTGGAAGTCTATGCTCTCTTTCTTTTTCCATCCATTCTTCTGGTTTATATACCTCTAGGTGTCTTGGTGCTTTATCACATAAAGCCCCAGAAATCAAACAATTGTCAATTTTTATGCTCTCTAAATTTTTATTTGCTTCTAAAGCAATCTCAAAACTTGAAAATGATACCCAAGCTTCCCAAAAGCCTTTACTACCATTAAGCTCCATTAAAATTTCTTTGATTGCTCCAAATCTACAGAAGGCTTCATGAATTATGTCATAGCTACAACCAATTGGTATGTTTTTTAAGTGGAGAATTTTCAGATTTTTTGTTGGATCTGGTAATGAGCCAGAACCAGAGAGTAAAGTATTACGGTTATTACAAGCATCATTTTCCACCAGTGCCGATAAATTGTCTTTAACAACACTGGTCAAAGAAGTATTGTTGGAGGAATCCTTTTTATTGCCGAGGTTGTCAACAGAGCTTTCCCTATTTAAACAAGCAGAAGTCGTCAACGGTGTCTGGGGTTCGCCATTTGATCCAGGGGTACGGGGAATATTAAGTTTAATCATTAATTATTTTTTCAGGGGGAGGGAAGGGGTCATAATAACAATGAAAAAAAAACAATGGAAAAAAATATAGTTTAAGGGAGAGAAAAAATTAAGACTGTCTGAAATTCCAAAGAAGACACCGTTAGCCTTTCCTGGAATTTATTTCTCCACCAATGACACCTGTGAAAGCTGCTTACCAAATGTCCACTCCCTACCCTACCACAAAGGGATGGTACCACTATGATTAGAGTGGCTCAAGTGTATGCCAAACCCGCTTGATGGGACTGAGAGCATTTCAAGAATACAATCATCCCCACTCTAATCATAGTGGCAGGCAAACCGGACAGAATGCCGAGAGTCCTATCTCTATAAAATCGCCAACCCCTGGAATCCGAAGGCCAAATTTCCTAAAAGATAGTTCCGCGTGCCAGTATGAAAATACTGACACTCCTAGGTGTCCAAACATTTTCGGGCGGTTGGCAAGACCACCACAGCTCCCACAATTGATTTTGAAATAAAAACCGATCATGGATACAATGTCCCCTCTAAAAAACCTGGACAGTGAAATGGGTAAAAGAGTTTTGACAGCAAGGTTGGAGACAGCTGATAATTATGAAGGAGGAATAAGCAATAAGAGGTAATAGAAAAAGAATGAGAGAAATTTAGAGTCAAACTGAGGAAAAGAAATTCCCCAGTTCGAGAGCCCTCTTGCCCGTCACAAGCCTTCAGCACGGGAATGATATGCCGTGCTGAAGCCCAATGACTTCATCAAGGCATTCTCTCGTTAAGAGGGAGGACTTATGAGAAGCAGAGTACTCTGTCCTAATATACACCGCCATTCCCCTGGCCCTAGGGATGGCATCACGTTTCAACATTATTGGCTTCTTAAAACCAGTTATAAGGAGCTCAAATGAGTGCCTCATATTAGAAACCAAAGTTTCTGAGCACAAAAGAATATCATACTGTCTGGACGCAACTGTAAGGTCTTGGATATTTGCATGAAGACCACGAATATTGCAATAGAGAAGACGACATTGACGAAATCTAGGACGTACTGGTCCCGGATTTCGCTCAATGTCTCCAGACAGCATAAGAATTAATAGAAAGAGAAAATAGACATCATA
This sequence comes from Palaemon carinicauda, assembly GCF_036898095.1. Lineage (NCBI taxonomy): Eukaryota > Metazoa > Arthropoda > Malacostraca > Decapoda > Palaemonidae > Palaemon > Palaemon carinicauda. The sequence goes on from NC_090729.1 coordinate 73,456,244, forward strand.
CTTAAAAACTAGATTAACAAGAATTATAACAAAAACAATACGTACAGAATTATAAACAAAGTGATTGATGATACCCATAGACTATAGTAAAAATTCGGAAAAACTGGTCAACATGGAGGAGCCGAGACACCATGCAAGGCTAAATACCCTCCAGGATAGCCACTTCAACTGAAGGGAGGACAGTAAGGATGGTTTTGAGAAGAAAAATAATCAGAAAAAGGAAAATACAACCTCTTGATAAACCACCAGGCATCCATGGCCCTTCTATTAAGCCTGCCCAACACACCATTTAAAAAAAAACAAGAGGAAGGAAAAAAAAAAAATAAGATAGAATAGTATGTCTGAGTGTACCCTCAAGCAAGAGAACTCCAACCCAAGACAGTGGAAGACCATGGTACAGAGGCTATGGCACTACCCAAGACTAGAGAACAGTGGTTTAATTTTGGAGTGTCCTTCTCCTAGAAGAGCTGCTTACCACAGCTAAAGAGTCTCTTCTACCCTTACCAAGAGGAAAGTACACTGAACAAATTGCAGTACAGTAATTAACCCCTTGGGTGAAGAAGTGTTAAGTATCTCATTGTTGTCAGGTGTATGAGGAAAGACGAGAATATGTAAAGAATAGGCCAAACTATTCTGTGTAAGTGTAGGCAAAGAAAAAATAAGCCGTGACCAGAGAGAGGGATCCAATGCATTACTGTCTGGCCAGTCAAAGGACACAATACATCTCTAGTGGTAGTATCTCAACGGGTGGCTGGTGCCCTGGCCAACCTACTACCTATAGAGATAATTCTTCTCACTCATCAATATCAAGTCTCGATCTCGTGATCCCGGAGACACAGCAGGATACAAGCCAGAGACAGCCATCCAGTGAGGACGAGATGAAGCAGAAGAAGCGGGTCCGGATGTCGAAGAAAGAAATCCCTGACTACCACTGGACTGAAGTGGCGGAGACTAGGTTGGCCGACCTTGTGAAGGAGAACCCCATGCTGTTTGACAAGAAGCACAAGGAGTGGATCGACGTGGTAGCCAAGAACAGCCGGTGGGAACAACTTGGAGAGCAGCTGGAGCCTCCTGCCACTGGTGCCTAATGCAAGAAGCGTTACGAGAACTTGAGGACCAGGGTTGGGAAGGTTATGAAGAAGGAGAAGAAGAGGGGAGCTGGCCAGCCCCAAAGGAGTGCCCGTGATGACCAGATCATGGAGACATGGTCTTTCCTCATACAACACATCATCCGGGGAGAGACAGTCCCCAGTGAGCAGTTTGCTGGCTCAGAGTCAGGTGCAGTGACGGTCAGTGACGGAGACGATGATGAAGTGAGGTCCACAAGTTCCCACAGCCAAGCATCTACTAGCACCTGGAAGGACAAGGGCAAGGGGAAGCGGTCCATCCTAACAACAGAAGCCACACCCAGCGACACCTGGGTGTCCCACAAGGACATCAGTACTGTAGTGAAAAATGTGAGAATCCCAATGTCTACATGTAGATTGTATTCCAGTTTCATCCATTGTTTTTGACATAGAATGTTCAATATGTTGCATTGAAATGCTGTACTAAATTGTAACAATGTTTGTATGTTTCAGATCATGTCCAAAGCAGATTCCTTGGGGACCTCGTTCACCGGCCAGCATAAGATCGTTCACGATTTTTCGTGCCTGCTGGAAGGCCACATGCATGCCATCCCAGAGGACTACTGGCATGAATTCCAGATAGAGTACCTCAACCTTGTACACTGCTACAGGCAGCGGCGTCAGGTCTTCCAGCAGTCACATCAACAACCAATCATGATGACCTGGCCAGGCCCACAGCAGCAGCAACCTTGGCAGCCCCCTTAGCAGCAGCAGTTCTGGCATCCACCTCAACCAGCAACCCCGCAGGCACCACCAGAGCAGCAGCAGCAGCATTGTCCAGCCAGTCATCCATCCTGGATGCCACCCCAATCACCACAGTATTCAGGCCAGTCTTCCTGGCCCCGTACCACGGAGTGGCAATCAGGGATGCCACCTCCACCGTCAGCCACCCTTGTCCAGGTTCCTTCACCATCAACTTCATTATCGTCACCCACCCTTGTCCAGGCTCCTTCACCAACACCTTCATTATCGTCGCTGTCAGCCATATTCAAGACACCTCTGACACCACTCAGCTTCCTGGTCCTGACCCCGGGGTCCGTTGAGAGCAACCTAGAAGAGGGAATGTCACCCTCACCCCTCTACACCTCCAAGGAACTCAACACCCCGCCAGTCCAAGAAGCATCCCCACGCAGCGGTAAAACTACCACCAAGGACACTGACTGAGATGAGATGTGACACTTGTAAATATTTGTAAATAATTGGACTGTGATAATTGTACACATTTGATGTTTTCTGTTTTAATGTAAATAAAATGATTTCTTATTTCAAAACACTTAATTTTCTCTATAACCTTAAAATAAAGAGAAAGAAAATGGAAACGAAAAAATTATAAAAAGGAAAGAAAAATAAACCAAAAAATTTTGATGTTTGCTGTTTTAATGTAAATAAAATGAATTCTTATTTCAAAACACTTAGTTTTCTGTATAACCTTAAAATAAAGTGAAAGAAAATGGACACGAAAAAAAAAATAAAAAAAAGGAATGAAAAATAAACCAAAAAATAAAGGGCAAAAAAATCCAGCAAGGACAATGACTGAGATGAGATGAGACACTTGTAAATATTTGTAAATAATTGGACTGTGATACTTGTACATATATGATGTCTGCTGTTTTAATGTAAATAAAATGCTTTCTTATTTAAGAAAATAAAGGGGAACAAAAAATACACACGGAAAATGTACGTTTCTTTTATTTCAAAAATGGAACAACTACTACAATTCTTTCTTGCCAACGGACAGCACCAGCAGGGGACATGTAGTAATGTGAAAGGTAGTCTCGCTGATCCTTTGCATCCTTCTGGGTATGATAGCCGGTTAGAGGCACCAGCCCCTGCAGGTGTTGCTCAGTCCTCCATCCACCAGGGATCAGATCATGTGTGTCCGGATCTTCGTAGTCCACTTCTGAAATTGAGTGTGAGTATCTGATGAGGATGAGGTTGTGCAGAACACAGACACACATGGTGATCAGGTTGATGGTGTCGGGGTTCTGCTGCATCATCGTGTAGAAGCAATGGAACCTTTGACTTAAAATTCCAAAGGCATTCTCCACAACATGTCGGGCACGAGACAACCTGTAGCTATATATGCGTTCTTGTAGGACTTGTGACCGATGGGAGAATGGTTTCATCATCCAGGTTCGGAGAGCAAAGGTGTCATCCCCTACGAAGTGATAGGGCACTGGGTGGTCATCATTAGGGAGTGGTTCTGGTTGAGGCACTCCAGCTCTGTTGTCTTCTACAGCATCATGCAGGGAACAGTTGCTCCATGTTCCTCCATCCGACGCACCACCCCCTGCCCTAACATTCACATAGAGGAACTTGTAGGTAGCATCTGCCACTGCCATCAGTACAATGCTGTGGAAGCCCTTGTAGTTGTAGTAGTAAGAGCCAGCATTGCGTGGCTTCTTTATGGCAATGTGCTTTCCATCCACAGCCCCCAGACAGTTGTGGTAATTCCATCTGGAGCTGAACCTGGCAGCAACTTCCTTCCAGTCCTCTTCAGTTTTGGGGCAGCACAGCACTTCGTCCTTGTAGACCGCGATGATGGCTTTACACACCTCTCGGGTATGAACTTGCAGATGGTACTTGCTTCAACCCTGAAGCTGTACAGCAGACTTTGATAGGAATTTCCAGTGGCTAAAAAGCGGAGGGTGGCAGCCAACCTGAGTCCAACTTGAAGCAGTTCCCTCATGAAGGTGAACTGCTTCTGCAGGTGAGGGGTTAACTTCTCAACCATCTCTTGGAACAGGTCAGGTGTGATTCTGAGGTAATTTTTGTAGCCCCTTTGATCTTCCTTGTGGAGTTCAGTCAATAGACTGTCATACTGTCCAAACTCGTGCCTTCTGGTTAACCATTCCCTGACCCACACTTTCCTTTGTATCTTTCTTCGAGGTGGGGTTGCCTTTTGTTTCTCTTCTTCCTCTGCCAGCCTTTTCTGCTGCTCTCCAACAATGGCTAGAGCAGCTGCCAGGTATAGGTATCTTCTCCTCTTTGCAATGGTGTCTCTGACAGTAAGCATTGTTGTCTCTTCCACAGCCAATCCAAGAATGTCTTCGGGTTGGAGAAGCCCCGTTTTTATATGGCGTGGCCAAGTCGGCACGACACCATCCGCATTGCGTGAACTCGTCGTGCCAAGGGGGGAAGTGCGCAAACTATGCGAGAACTCGTTGTGCCAGTTCGTGTCAATGTGAACACGAATGGGCACGCATTTATGAACTATTCGTGAACTCGTCGTGAACTCATCGTGAACAGTGCGGGAACCTCCCAGTTCGTGCCACAAAATGTCACGACTTGCCACGACAAATTCGTGGCAAAAAGTCGTGCAAGTGTCAGCCTGGCTTTAGAATCATCCATAGACATTATCCAATCCCACCTCGCGAAGGGTATGGGGATGTAACAAGCATTATTTCTATACTAGGTTACAGGTTATACAAGGGAAATGGTTATTGCCTGCAAACAGCTAAGGCCAGCTTGCAGAGGACCATGGGTGCTGTTTCAAAGAGAAGGAAAGGTGAAAGAAAGAGCCAGTCATTCCTAATATTCACCCCAGACTAATCCTGGATAACCTATGCCCTCAACCACCTTTTACGTGTCCAGCAAGGAGCTTTTACATAGCATGGAGTGATCATGAGTGGAAGGTGAATCCGTTGTTGTTTGCGGATGATACTGTATTGGTTGCAGAGTCGGAGAAGCTGTGTCTGTGTTAATTAGTGACAGTTTGGAAGGGTGTGTGAGAGGGGGAAGTTGCAAGTTAATGTGGGTAAATGTAAGGGTATGAGATGCACAAGGGGGGATAGTGCTAGACTGAATGCCATGATGAATGGAGAGTTAATTGAGGAAGTAGACCAGTTTAAGGTAATTAAACTAAAATAACCATGTCGAGGAGTACAGTGTTGTGCGCAACGAAATATATTATTATAACAAAGAAAAAGTCACAAGACAGTAATTAGACTAACATCAGATATACGCTGGAGGCCACACAGCTCCGGCCAAGCTTTGTTTTGACCTAGAAATAGTAATCAAATATTAAACTAACTAAAATAGGAGACGCATTAATTCCTAGCACTATGTTCGTGGTGTTCTGGTAAATTTTCTGCATTGAATGGTCTGTATTATATTTAGTTTATTGGACAATCGGTGAAACAAATGGATAGACCATTTCCAATTACAGCCACCCTAGCTGACACATCTAAGATAATTTGCCACTTTAATAACACAGGCCGTCCATGCATCTACGGGTAAGGATGGAGGAGATAGTATAACAAAAAATGAGAGACAAAACTGTTGACGTAAGCCGAAATCTCTAAATATCTTATGAAAAACTATTTTTTTGCTAAACGCATCTAGCAAGGAAATGCTCTTTCTGAAATGTCAAAGAAGCAGCCAATTTATCAGAGGGCAAAAGAATGACTGAATAACTATTATTATTATTATTATTATTATTATTATTATTATTATTATTACTTGCTAAGCTACAACCCTATTTGGAAAAGCAGGATGCTATAAGCTCATGGGCTCCAACAGGGGATATAGTCTAGTGAGGAAAGGAAACAAAGAAAAATTAAATACTTTAAGAACAGTAGCAACACTAAAATAAAAATTTCTTAAATAAACTATAAAAACTTTAACTAAACAAGAGAAAGAAAAGTTAGATAGAATTGTGTGCCGGAGTGTGCCCTCAAGCAAGAGAACTCTAATCCAAGACAATGGAAAACCATGGTACAGAGGTTATGGCACTATCCAAGAATAGAGAACAATGGTTTGATTTTGGAGTGTCCTTCCCCTAAAAGAGCGGATTACCATAGCTAAAGTCTCTTTTACCCTTACCAAGAGGAAAATAGCCACTGAGCAATTACAGTGCAGTAGTTAACCCCCTGGGTGAAGAAGAATTGTTTGGTAATCTCAGTGTTGTCAGGTGTATGAGGACAGAGGGGAATCTGTAAAGAATATGCCAGACTATGCAGTGTATGTGTAGGCTTTGGGACATTGAACCGTAACCAGAGAGAAGGATCCAATATAGTACTGTCTGGCCAGTCATAGGACCCCATAACTCTCTAGCTGTAGTATCTCAACGGGTGGCTGTTGCACTTCCCTGTAAAGAATAAAAATAACCTTGGTGTTGCTAAAGGCCCCAGGAACTGATACGCGGTTTGTCGAAACGTGATATTTACCTTCACCAAGACGGCTAATAACATGATGATCAAGTGTGGATGTGGGCTGCCCCAACTGTCAATAAATTCCTATTTTTTTTTTTTAATAACGAAATAAGAAGCTGCTGTCTCGACTCATTTTAATTTGCTGGAAAAAAATTAGCGCCTATCATATTTCTTATCCATGATCTGGATATTAATCTCTGGCAGCGTAGTTCGTTCAGTTAGTTCTGAGTTCAACAATCATATATATATATATATATATATATATATATATATATATATATATATATATATATATATATATATATAAAGATTTTTCATAATTCTGACCATCCTTTACATTCAGATTTTCCCAGACAGTACCATCCTGATCACAATACCAAGCATGCAGTTAATAAATCTCATTAGAAGCTACTTACGCGGTATAATATTTTGCGGGAAAATGCCCTGCGTTTGCGCTCTCGTTTTTCCCGTTGACGAGGAGGTGGTTGTTCGTGTTTCTGCTCAATGTCGATGGATCCTGCTGCAGTTGCCATCTGTGACGTATGAAAAGGGAAAATGAGTTGATTTAAGCTCAACCTAAGATTTCCAAGTCAATAGATGAACTCTATATATATATATATATATATATATATATATATATATATATATATATATATATATATATATATATATATATATATATATATATATATATATATATATATATATATAATTTGTGTATATCAGAATAGAAAAAAAGGATGTAGGCCCACATACATGAAAGCGAATAACTTAACTTTTTCCTTTTCCCTAGTAGGCCTACCTGATTAGGCTTCGATAGCCATGATAACCACTACTATCATATACCTTTAGTTCACACTTTCCTTAGACATCATTGTAATAAAATCACATGATTAAATTATCATAATTTTGTAGGAACCTTTAAACATAATTTGGTTAGACTTGTGGCTCCTAACGTAAGACCTATAGACTTAGCCCTTACTTATAAAGTTTTTAATTATATTGTGCTATTCCTTTTGATTATTAGATCTAAGGTTGCGTTTTCAAGAAATCATTTTGTTAACGATCAATTTAATGCGTAATCTCCCTAAAGCTGACTTAATTGGCTTAGATAAAGTGTAATACTATAACAGAGAAATTTATCTCTGACCTCAAATATTCTTCACTTTCAAACATCTCAAATTGGGCAAAAAAGAATTCACAGTTTCCTCTGAATTGGTCCTATAAATACCATTCTTGAATACATTAATATGGGCGAATGAGGAAAGCTAGCTCATTCTTATATCGCAGCATCGAACTTTTTTTTAAAAATATATCATGCTCTGATCATTGAACATCTGGAAGTTTAATTAGGTCTAATTAGTACCTTTAGAATAACGGCAACCGTTGATACAATACCTAATGAAATCGGCGAACGTTTTTTATCTTTCATTTTAAAAACACATTTTATTAACTTACATTATTTGCGTAATTATCATAGAATAATAGTTTAAAGAAACCTTAACCATTTAGTTTCCAACACTTCTTGTGAACAGAATCTAACCATTTTACATCTTAATTCTTTTCCCTACAAAAGTAAAAGATATTCATCTAAAGAGGAATAAACAGTCAAGACTCATCCTAAACATTTATTGCTCTCTCTCTCTCTCTCTCTCTCTCTCTCTCTCTCTCTCTCTCTCTCTCTCTCTCTCTCTCTCTCTCTCTCTCTCTCAATAACATTATATTTTTAAAGATTACCCTTTCATTACTTAGTTTGCCTACGCATATTATACGAAAAAATAATCACATTTAAAAGCACAAGATTATCTTTATTCTAATTGTTTTCATGGAATTTGAGTTTTATTTTCCACATTGGCCTATCTATTTCGAAGAATTATATGTATCTGTTTCAATTAATTGTAGTGGTCTACCATTTAGTTAACCTATAACCTTTGTATTATCAGTCTTGATCATTATCCATTACAGTATTTGGTTTATTAATGCCTTTATTAAGTTTTATCTCTTGGGATTTACTTAGGATTTCGTTAGACCGAACTTACGAAGGTTTAGATGGCTCAGTTTGCCTCTCCTCGCCTGCTCTTAGGCCACCTGAACTGCGCCCTTCTGGATTATATAATTTCTTTTAAGCCTATAGGCTTAGGAAGAAGATAAAGCCGGAAGAATGCTACACCCAAAGTGTGGAGAAATTTCACAAATCCTTCTTTATGCTCTGATAGACACCCTTTTTAAATTACAAGATTTGATGCAAATATATATTGTTGCTATCTGACATATAGCCTAGGTCTAGGCCTTGGTATGCTATAAGGCCAATAGCTTAGGCCTACACTTCAGAGCCATATTCGTTGTTATTGTCTTTCTGCAGAATTTACACATATGAGCTGTGGGTGAATATGTCTGACCTGATTATAGTCTTCCGTTTGTAAATTAAAAGTCAAATAATAAAGAGATAAAATTAATTATATTTCTAATAGCGAAGATAACTCAGCACCTCGCTTATTTGCTTATTCATTTGTCATTATTCCCTCAAGCTGATGAAATCCCTCTAGAGAATAGACCTATATAGGTAGGGTTGATCATAACCTAAGCTATGACTATGAAAAATGTATTGCAATTTTCGAAATCACGATTCTAACTAGTATTTTCTATATACACAATACGACATAAGCAAAATGATTAATAAATTTGAACTCAAATCCCAAACGCGTAAACCCTCTCCGAATAAACTTTGCTTATTTTTTTTTTCTTTATCTTGACGTCCTCTTTCTCAGTCTCCTTCCATCCAGACAGATACTTCCAAGACTAGTCTCATGGAGTCACGGTGACAGAGGGATTCCTGTTCTACAATAACGTATTCAATTATTGTTCTGAAATAGTATTCGAACATGAAATGTTCTCTTAACGCTCGAACATGAAATGTTCTCTTAACGCTCGAATATCTTTCAATGATAAAATCATACATAACAACTTAACAAGTGACCAACGTTGCCCTTACACATAGGCTATACGTTTTTACAAAGTGAAATATAAGACTTAACGTAAGAACAACGCTTGTCCAATGTAAAAAAGAAAAGGGATCACCAGTTTTTCTGCATACTGCACCAACTTTTATTTCTATACCCAATTCATCATATTATACAGTAAAATGTATTCACCAAGTTCTAACTTACCTCAGCTACAGATATGGTTGAATAACGGAGCCTGGATCGACGGGAACAAGCTATACGTTGACCAACTTCGTTCAACACTGAGCGTGAACTGAACTGAAGTCAGTGGAGTGTTCGTTAAGAACTCGAATCACTGATGATGATCACGAAAAGCTTTTGAAAAAAATTTCCTTTTGTGTTTGATGTCGCTAGCGTTTATTGTCATAGAAATCGCTTTTTTTATTTGTTTTGCAAATGTTTTTAGGTTTTCTCAGAATAAAGAAATAGCTACTGAGAATATATTACATAGATTTATATTCACTCCTGTATTTTAATCGAGAGACTTGCTGATTGAAAGACCAAATATTTTTTTTTTTTTAATTTCTATACAATTCCGTTTCTCTTTTTATTCTTATTTGAAATTTTAACCTGATATATCTTAAAGCAGCTTGAAAAGTGTTGCAAATCTGTTTTGGATATATTGATAATTATTTAAAATGACAACTACTATTTCGGCTTAATATTGTAAAAACAAAGATGTTTATGTATTTTCATATTATATTGGCCAATATTACAATGAAATCTTCGTAAGCATTATGTCCTACTTTATCGAGCCTTAAATTGTTATGATCTACAATAGGTTTATTTATTCATTATTCCAACAACCTGAAAAATTAATTCGCCTTGAAAGTATCTCATTTGACTGTTCATCGTTAGGCCTATTTGTCTAGCTGTCTAACATGATCACTTGTTACATTGCAGGGTTCAAAAATAAAATCTACTGAAAATCTCTCTCTCTCTCTCTCTCTCTCTCTCTCTCTCTCTCTCTCTCTCTCTCTCTCTCTCTCTCTCTCTCTCTTTTACCACCATTACATGGAGATGTCTCCAAGAGAGAAGTAGGCAACAATGTATTTCGAAATTTAGTGTAATTTCATCTATTTCAGTAATTGTGTCGAAAACGCTCTTCGTTTAGTATATAGCTATTGTTGCTCATGTGAAAGTAAACAATAAACAAAAAATAATGACCCACGGGGCTCGCTTGCACAACTCATCCATGTATCGCTTGCCAGAAAAGAGTAGCAGTGAGGTAATGTTAATTTTATGCGTGCAAAAAACATTATAAGGAAGTAATATGAATCCTAGATAATTATGATACTTTATTTTCCAGCCACTTGCATGAACCATATATTTTCCCCCTTGTGTTTATTTTGCATTTCTGACCATTATTGTTGAAGCAAATCACTCGTTTTGGGCATTTCGCCACCCAATAAATACCCCGGTTTCCCATTTGGCTCCCCCATAGTATTTATATAAGGGGGTCCGAAAACTCATAAACAGGTGGTTTGTCCCAATAATCATGGTCAGAAATGCATAAAACACAAAATAACGAGTAAGGAATATATGCATTTGGCTATAAATTAAAGTATCATATATTTACCGTGAACAGAAACAAGGAAGGGGGCGGGGGCAGAAGGCGAGGTTCGCCCAGGGAGTCATATAAGCTAGGATCGCCATTATGTATATATATATATATATATATATATATATATATATATATATATATATATATATATATATATATATATATATATATATATATATATATAACTCGATTACAGTACTGAGTATAAGCTTAGAAGCTTTGCACCTATAAAACGTTGGGGGATAAGGACCCTGTAAAAAGAAATCAAGAAATGAATTATAGAAACGATAGAGGAAACAAGAGTACCTACATAAACAAGAGTAGCGTCATAGATGTTACCATATGCAGGGGTCGGCGACCTTTTGAAGACAATGTGCCACTTGATAATTAATATCATTATTTTTCCTACCTTGCGTGCCAGTTGCTATTTTTTTAGCACTATATAAGAAGATTTAAATTAAAATTGTTCAGTATGTAGTTACCATTTTAATTATAATTTATTTTCCTGAATATGCATAACATGAATGTAATAATTTTGTTGCATTTAGTATTCGTTGTAACAAAATTATCTTATATTTCAAGTTTATATCTCAACATATAAATGGGTTTCTTGCCCTTGCTTCTCAAATGCCAAAATTGAAATTCCAGGTGAACATGTGGACACCTTGATCTTCACACAACCGTCCGAGTGATAGGTTGTAAGCCTGGTACGATGGGGGCTGAAAATGTGCTTAATGTGTGAAAATAATTTTCCTGGTGAACTATTTAGTGCAATTTAAGAATGGATTGCCCAATTCTACCATCAACCATTTTATAAAACCTTTATTTTTCCTACCATAACAGGAGCACCATATGTTGTAATAGCAAAAACTTTTCCCATATCTTCTCTGTTCTCAGATAGTCAGCGAATGCCTTCAGTTTGTCTTTTTCCTTGGTATTGTCATTCACAGGTTTAGGACAACACATCTCATATACCTCTGTGTCACTATAACTGGCAAAAACTACCAAGCAGGGAATGCCATTGATATCCACGCTTTCATCTAGTGCACACTGAACACATTTGTACTTCTTAAAGCAACCAAATGTTGCTGATTTACATTATCAGCCTATTCAGAAATAAGTCTCTCCATGGTTCTATCTGAGACAGACATGTATTTTATCCATGATATGATAACTTGTTTGTTTGATATGATATCAAATAAAAAATCAGAGCACTCTAGGAAAGCTGCTTTTAAAAATTTACATCAGTAAAAGTCTTTCCATGCTTAGCAATATACAAAGCTAGTTTGCAACTAGCTTAAGTTTATTTGTTTTTGCTAGTATTCAAGTTTTTGAACACATTACTTTGTTTCTAGTAGCGGGTTACTGCTTTCTTAATCACCCCAGCTTTGTCAGCATTATCCTTGAAAGCCTGTTCTTCTTTTGTTTCAAAGTGTGGTTTAACACTCGATGTGCAGCACATGACATTTTCACAACAGAGATCACACACAGCATGATAATTCTGCCGAATAAATCCAAAGTTATTTGCCCATGATGACTGAAATAATCAGACATCAAGCTTGATTTTTTGCGGTAACTGGGGCAACAAATAACTAGAAAGAATATTACATAAGAGGGCTAAGGACTCACTGAAACAACAGGGGCCATACTCTGCTACCTTAATCTAGATCTCAAAGAATTATAAAAGGGACCATACTAAGTCAATCTGACCTGATCGGCGAAATTACTTGATCCTGAAGTAAGGCATGAATAATTGTATTTGTGTTAGCCGGCACATATCACAGGAGAGGAAACATATATAGATGGAGATATATAAAACTGTAATCATAAAGTTAATTTAAACCATAAATATAAAAGTAATGATGTACAATACTGTACACTCTCTCTCGCTCCTCCAAATCAAATTCCGTGCCATACACAAGCACCTCTCGTGCCAAGTCTGGCACGCGTGCCATAGGTTGCCGACCCCTGAGTCATACTGCTTTGGTGGGCGTTATTTTGCTACCGGGTGGCAGGCTACCAGTCAGCCAGTAGGAGAAGCTAAAAATCTCGGAAATAAAAAAGGCCACCATTGAAAACTGAACCCCGCAAAGTACAATATCATGACAATGTGTAGGGAAGGAGATCTTGCTGTGTTCCTCTGTATAACAGGATTGAGTGAAATTATAATAGCTGGGGAATCTTCTATAGTTAAATGTGAGTCATATGTTTTACTTCAGAGGCCATGAAAGGAACAAAGAAAATGGAGCAACCAAGTGATCGGACAGGCTGCACAAGCAGGTATTTAACAATTGACTATATCCATGTAATTAATCAGCTAATGGAAAAATTAACAGAGTATGACAAACCACTATGTATGGCATTTATGGACTATAAGAAAGATTTTGATTCTGTAAAAACTTCAGCAGTAATGAAAGCCCTTCCAAGACATGGTATAGATGAATCTTTTGTTAGAACACTTGGAAATATCGATACAAGAAGTAGAACAATCCTAAAACTACGCAAAGATAGTGAGAAAATTCAAATTAAAAAATCTCAGTGTGCGTTGAAATTTGTAAGAATTTATATAACATAACCTTATACCAACACGAGAGGAACTCATCTTAAGAGCTCGCTATTCTCCTCTGCAAGCACATATGAAAAGATTATTGAATTACATAAATAAACTACTGTATTTACTCCACACTAGACCAGCTTTGTAAGATAGCTGGCCCCCCCAAAAAAAATTATTTATTCCGGGCCTGAATCCCTTAATTCAGCCCGAGATAAATAATCTGCAACCACATTACCTTTACCTGATATATGTTTTACATTAACACAATACTGTTGCAAACATAATGACAACCTTGTTAAATTTTGATTATTATTTGTAATGTTATTTACCAAAGTTAAAGGATTATGATCCGAATACACTGTGATCTCTTCATTTTGTGGTCGATTCATGTAGATTAAAAACTTGTTTATCGCTGGAATCAGTGCCAGAAGTTCCGTTTCAACTGTCGAGTCAAATCATTGCTGCTTCCTCGGCTTCGCTGACATAAAACACATTCCTTATCCTCTTGCAATAAGACAGCTCCAATCCCGTTATTCGACGCATCCACTTGGATAAGGAATTTCTCGTTGAAATCCTGTTCTTGAAGTATTGGTTTTGAAGTTAATATGGACTTTCTCAGATTTGTTCTTTTTACTTGTATCTAGATAACACAGGTCTGGTCACTGCTCTTCTCCAAATTGGGAATGGTTCTTGGAAATTTTTGGCGAGAGGGAATCTCCTTATCGATGAATAGACTATTACCTTATGCCGTACCGCAATCTGTCTGCTCGTACTCTTCTTACGAACCTTTTCTTCACTCGTCCTTGACTCGTTTTCACGCCCTCTAGGGAAAAACTCGTTAACTGGCCATTCCTTTTCCTCAAATCCTTGACATTTTCTCCTTCTATTTCCTCTCGATCTTTCCCTTTTCCTGCCAAAATTTTCTTCAGACCTTTGCTGAAGGGTTTTCCTTGTACTTCCATCGGTTGCAAGGGAGCTTCCTTGATGCACTCATTGGGCTTTTCAGCCGTCGGACATACGTGACATGCACGGCAAAACTGGCTCACGTCCTTATTCATGCCAGGCCAGAAAAAGTGTTTCATAATCTTCTCCGTCGGTTTCCTTATCCCCATATGTCCCATCTTGTGCGCAACAGAGATCACCTGTCTTCTCAACGGTGTGGGAATTAATATCTGAAGATATATCCCCATTCAACATACCCAGGGATATCGGCGTTTCTATACTTCCTCATAAGCAACCCATCCTTAAGATAATAACAAGTCGGAGACTGCTGTGCCTCCGTCTTGCCCACCACATGGTACAATAACTCTTTTAACGTTGCACCTTTCCATTGCAATCTTATCAGCCTTCTAACGCTTAGTTTTCTATTTCTTCCAGGTCCATTTCTTGTTTGTCATCTTGTCCACTCGTCTGTCGCACCTCTTCACTCGGGCTTGCTCGGGAGTTTTCTTGCGTACTATCAAAGGAATCCTCTTCTTTGGGAAACAAATCCTCCAAGTTCATCGCTCCTTTGATTTCTTTTTCTTCTTCAGCAGCCACTTCCTTCGTCATACTTCTAGTCCTCACACAACTAGGGAACAGATACAGGTAGTCCCTCTCGAGTTCAGTCCTAGTACTGTACTTCAATAGTTTTTCAATTATAATGGGACAAGGCACGAACGGCACTCCACTAACCTCATTACCCAGCAGGACCTCTACTACTTCGATAGCCAATGAATCCATAACTGCAAAATCAAAATTACCAGTCACCAATTCGTATGATAGTTTCAAACAGCAAATAGGGGTAACCTCTTCACTTCCTATTCCCTTCAAAATAACCGAGTCTCCTGTGAGAGACTGTGCCACCAACGAGTGTACTCCTCGTATCACCACACTATGGTTGCAGTCTGTGTCGCACAATATCCTGACTGGTGTTCGCTCACTCTTGTCTATAGCTGCTAACATACCTTCATAAATGTATGGTTTAAAGGTATCCACGCTGTTTGGCTTTGTCCTGTTCGTCGTGTAAACGTTGGCTGGTTTATTTTCCTCTTCGACCTTTCCCGATTGTTTCTTCTTCTATGCATTCTGTGAAGTTGAATTATCCTTAATAACGTGGGCGCTGCTTTCAGTTGGTTCGACCAACATTCCTTACTGATATGGCCTCTCTCGCCACACTTAAAACAGATAATATTAACCCTCTGCATGTCTTTCACGATACTTGAAGGAGGTTGATTCGACGATTGTTGCTGTGGTACTAACAAATTCTGCTTAGGAACAGCATGAGTGCTACTGCCGCTGTAACAGTTGAACTTGTTCACGTAGTTATTACTGAACTGGTTTCCATGGTTCGGCGAATACTTGACACTTGGTCGGAGCAACAGGTGAAACTTCATGCCTGAAGAGTGTTTACGACTGAAAATATTATAATCTTCACTCAGTGAAGCGGCTTTATCAAGTTTCTTCACCTCTCTCTTTCAAGTACGTTCAAATATGTTCAGGAATTCCTCATAGATACTGTTCTAGTATTATCAATTCTTCTAAATCAGCCATCTCCCTCACGTTAGCAGCCTTTATTCATTTCTTAAAACATCGTCGTACCTTATAAGCGTAACCCAGGAAATACTTTCCTTATAATATTCAGAGGTCATCTGATATACTTCACTTCTTGATACTTCTTCCTCTGGTTCTGAAAAAGGATAAGTAAAACCTGCGTCCTTTCCCAAACATTACACTCTGCAATAACACAGACCATTTATCTTCGGGCCATTGCAACGTCGCTGCGACCATTTCAAAATGATCAAAAAATTCACCAGGACCCTCTTCTGTGAACCTTGGAATTAATCTTTGGGCATTCGTCACATTACACCCAGGATCGTGCATAGCAGGGGTCACCTCTGTCTACGCCGTCTTTGCACGGGTGTTCAACGGCTCCAATTCCCTCGCATGTCATGCAATCTCTCTTGCCTCTTCTTTCTCCTTTTCTTCTTGTTCCCTCTCTTTTCTTCTATTCTCCTCGCATGTCTTGCAACTTCCCTCTTTTCTTCTTCTTGTCTTGCTTCCATCCTCTTCTCTGTTTCTTCCCGTCTTGCTTCCATTTATTCCCGCCTTCTCTCTCTTTCTTCTCGTTCTGCCATCATCTTCAACTTAAGCAAATTCTCCTTCGCTGCAATTTCTCGAATCTCAGCCTCAACATCCCTATCTGCTTTCATGCCTTCAGTTTGTGGGTCAGCTGGTCCTTGCTTTGCTAAAAATTCTTCCTATGCTTCCTCCAACAGTTCACGAGCTCCCACAATATTTTCTTCCAACAAATTTCCCGAGCTTATCAATGCTTCTAAGGCTAGAACTTGATTTGGGCTTTAATCATTCCACTAGTTTTATGGCCACCACATGCCATTAAAATAAAGAGCCACTGAGCTTTAGTTACATTAGCTTCTGACAATTTCTGAACATTTGTGTTATTCAAAAACTCCTGGATATTAAAATAACTTTGCCATCTTGTAATTTAACAGATAATTTTATACCTCTCCAAAAATATATCCTAACAATACACAACATCCTATCAACAATATATTTTTTCAAAACCTTTAATCAAAACACGGCACTGTTATCACCAATCTTTAAAACAGACTCGCTCGATCCGAGGATCTGGGCACCAAAATATATTATATTTGGCTCCCGGGTTTTGGCACCAAAAAATATATTATATGATGGTCCCGTGTCTGGGAACCAAAATATGATATTATATATATCACGACTGGCAAGCTATATAACCTTTTGAGTTCCAAACTTACCTGTTTGTTTTTGCATTAAATCTTGAAAATATTAACACCCGAGCCTTAACACAATTATATAACTTCAAGACAGTAATATACAAAACACTGAATATCCAAAGGTCTCTTGAGTACACTAAAAAAAGCACTGGGTAATTATCATTACGATCTATTCAAAACCACCTCTTACTTTGATTCTTTAACAGGAAACGAGCAAGTATGAAATAAACACTGATGATTAAAATAATACACTCTTTACAGAAATAAATATATTTTATATAAATTACAACACTTTCAAAGAATTTACATAAAAACAAAAATAAATCACTCAAAATATTATGTCACTGTTCTTAACAATTATAATTCAAAATAAAGTAAAGTTCAAGAGGCGGAATGAGACAGAGTCTAATCTGTATCTGACAATATGTATTTTATTAAGAAGTTATCACAGAACTCTGAGCACACTTAAGTTACTTGAAAGTCTATGCAATTATCAGTCTAATTCATAAAATAAGTGCTCTTTATCAAACAGTGGTTAAATACAATTATTCTTGGGCGAACAACGGTCAGAGAACGAAGGAATTCTTACTTTACTCTTAATACAGTTTCTTCACTTCTCTGTAAAATTTCTAAGTCCAACAATATCAGAGTAAAAATTCTAGGTACAAAATATCAGAGTATTGGTCTAGGTAACAACGTAACTACAGGGAAAGCTTATCTTCTTCTCCTGAGCTCTCAGACCCGACTGATTCATAGGCCGCGGGCATCGCTGGGCGTGACCCCATGATGTCCTGAGAAGAACACCAAATATGGTCGTATTCGTTATGGCAATCCGGATCCACCCGGTAGTCCAAGGTCTATATATACCAGGTCAGCCAACGTGCGGCTTAAGCTGTGAATCACCCATACTATGACGTCACGCTTCCCTGTCTCACACACGTGGGTAAACAAAACAAAGGACCGTTGCCTTAGTTAGCTACCTATAAAGGTAACGTAAACAATAGGAGACGCTGTGTTTTTTATCATTTTATTCATTCATTCATTCCGTCACTAATAATGCCAAGTAACTGCGCAGTATTTGGCTGTTATAATAGACATGATAAAACTAAAAGCTCAAACATAAAATACCATCGCTTTCCAAAAGAAAAACCATACATAGACCAGTGGATACATGCATGTAGACGTGCAGACAGAATTAACGTTGTGAATGCTACTGTTTGTTCGATTCATTTTAAACCAGGCGATTACAAAGATGACATGAAGTCCAGGTTACTAGGTATTGAAAGTCCTAGAAATCATCGGCTGCTTAAAGAGGATGCTGTACCTAGTCTTTATATACCAAGTGGTAAGTACACTATTTAACTGTTTAATGGGTAAAGCACACATACACGCGCACACACACACACACACAATATATATATATATATATATATATATATATATATATATATATATATATGTGTGTGTGTGTGTGTGTGTGTGTGTGTGTGTGTGTCTGTTTGTGTGTGTGTGTGAGGGGTTGATATAAATGATTAATATTGCTAGATTAGTTTTTGCAGTGTTGTTTTATGTACAACAGTGAATACATTCAAGCTAACAGTTTCTACAGTGATAACCAAAGGTTAGTTCAAATGAATTATTAGTCAAATATAATCATGTAGCAGCACAGTGTTTATATTTAGGATATTGTTTCAGGTACAATGCACTCAGATGTCAGTTCAAGAAATGAACGAGTTGAAAATAGGAATCGTCAACAAATCGTCAAGGAGCTATTAACCAGTGCTAACCGTTCTTCCGAAATTGATACTCAGATGGTAACTGCTGATGATATAAATTGGCAAGAAAATGATGAAGTTATGCCAGGGACAAGTTCCTTTTCATCTGGTAGCACAGAAGAGTTTGAACATTTAAAGGGGAAAATGAAGCAGCTTGAAGAAGAAAATTATTACTTGAAGGAAAGAATTGCTTATCTAAATGAAAATGCATTTATTTTGATTGAACGTGAGGTTAGTGTTAGAGTCGAAAAAATATTGGGTTCTTTTTTCAGTAAAACTCAGATAAAGTCCATCATTAACAAGAAAAAGGTTTGTGAGTGGAGTAGTGATGACATTGCAAACGCCTTTACTCTTAGAAGTTTAAGTCCTAAGTGTTATAGATATCTGAGGCTCAAAAAGGGTTATCCATTGCCTTGTGAGAGCACTCTCAAAGAGAGAGTGAAAGAGTTTTATTGCGAACCGAGGATTCTCGTATAAGTGTTAACACTGCTGAAAGCAAAAGCAGAAACGTTTACCCCTTCAGAAAAAATTTGTGTTTTGTCATTTGATGAGATGAGTATTAAGAAAGAATGGAGCTACGACAAAGGGGCAGATGTCTTGTACAAACCGCATGGAAATGTACAGGTGGCCATGTTGCGAGGTCTTATAGGCAAATGGAAACAGCCAATTTACTATCAGTTCGATCAAGGTGACATGCATAAAGTACTATTAGAAATAATATCAAAGGTAGAGGATGCAGGTTATGTCGTGGTAGCAGTTGTGCATGACATGGGTTCTACAAATCTCCGTATGTGGAAACACCTTACCATTGACCCTCTTGAAAATACGATCTCTTTCAAAAATCCTAAGGCAGAAAGAGAAGTTTTTGTTTCCTTAGATGTTCCACATTTAATTAAATTAGTTAGAAATGATTTTATTGACTCGGGTTTTTTCCTCAAGACTGGAGAGTGTATTTCAGATGATGGCATACGGGAAATGCTTAATAAAACTAAAACAGAATATGGGCTTGCTTATAAGATTAATGAAATGCATCAACAAAGACAGCGCGTTAAATTAGCAGTTAAATTACTGTCTAGATCATGTGCCAACTCATTAAAATATTTAGGGGAAAAGGGACTGTTGGAGTGTCAAAATTGGAATCAAACATCTGATTTAATTCTTTTAATAAATGATTGGTTCGACATAATGAATTCTTCCTCCATGTATGGAGAGTTTGGTAAAAGCAATGCTTTTGGTATTGATGTAGAAAAACAAACAGGTACACTGCTCAAGGTAATCGAGGTATTGAATACTATGAGAGTTAAAAATCCTAATACAAAAAGTCTTTTCAAGTTTCAGAAAGGAATAATTTTATCATGTAAATCTACCATTGCTTTGTTTGATATGTTAAAAGGCTCTTATAGTATTGACTACCTACTTACACAAAGACTAAATCAAGATTGCCTTGAACATTTCTTTGGGTGTATAAGGCAAATGGATGGGCACTATGATCATCCTCATGCTGTGAACTTTAAATTTCGGCTAAAAAAATGTTACTAGGAAAGGAAATTAAAGTATTAAGTGTAAAGTGTAATATCACCACTGTTGAAAAATCTCATGAAGCAACCAAAGACGATGAATCTATCACGAAAGAAAGGGCCTTAGCGTTAGAAATATGCCTAACAACGCAGATATTCAGAAATTTAGATTTTGATTTAGAGAAAGATGCTTTAGACGAGGAAGAAGACCCTTTGAGAGCAAATAAAGAAATAAAGAAAGATATTGGGGGAGTAATCGAGGAAGAAGCTCTCAAATACATTGGTGGATATATTGTAAAGAAATTTTGTGTAAAATATCCTGAGTTAGGAAATAAGACTGAAGAAGTGCTAAGGAATGATACTTGGATAACATGTGTTAATCGGGGGGAGTTACATGCACCTTCTAGTCAGTTTTTTTCACAGTTGTTAATAATGCGGGAGATTTTTAATGCTGTACACGGGGAAGCTCTCATGGAGGGAAAAATGGTTTTAAAAAGCTTTATTTAGAATTAAAACAGTCTGGTATTGAAGTTCCTGATGATGTTATTGCTTATTTTGTTACGATATCGGTATATTTTCGAATGCGATATCTTAATAATTTGATAAAGTATAGAAAACCTCAAGGACAACCATGCAGGGAGGCCCTAAGAAAAAAAATGAAAGTTGAAACTTAATAAAATATTTTCCAAAGGTAAAATGTTGTTTTATTTACATTGACTGTGTGATAGATCTACGTTCTTAATGGGTCTCGCCAACACTAAGCCCCCTCAGATGACGTAGGTGTGCAGAAGAGGCTTAAAATCGGTACGCTGTCTGGCTGACCTGGTATATCTGGACCGTGCGGTAGTCCTTCGCTCTCCTGAGCCGTTGGCGCCCCCCCCCCAAGGAATCTGCGAAAACAAGGAGACAGGAAAAACCCTTCATCTGCAGTTTGACATAGAGATAGACTCTTGTCGCCAGTGGAAGCTGAGAAAGCACACACTCCCAAGCGAGCCAGTGAACTGAGGTCATGTGAGATTCACAAAAAAGGTATATGTGACAAATCCCCCCCTACCAAGTTACAGTTACTCCTGGAACTGTGATAAATTCCAACAAAAACAAGGAAAATCTTGTCACGTCACCATTTACTTTAAATTCAAACCCCAACATTATTATTCAGCCGCTACTCGCTCTGGGTGTGCAAAATCTCAACTTCACAAAAAAAAAAAAAAAAAAAAAAACTCAAACAGCAACAAACTACAAAGTCTTAACAAATTAAATTCACATAATTCATTACAGTAGTTGTGCCTTCTAATATGAGCAAAATATGAACTATAACTCAAGATATACATAATGTGACTAAATGGAGCCAAAAAACAAACTAAAAAAAGATTACATACTCTAAAGGATTATATATTAAAAAAAAGATTACATATGCAAAAAGATTATATATTAAAAAAAAGATTATATGCTCAAAACAAAAGGAAAAGAACAAAAATGGCAGTAAATAACCCTGAAAACCAACGCATATGGGTAAATGTGAGTAGATATGAGCAAACAAGGTACTGGAAAAGGTTACATAGATATATAGCAAAAATTATGGAAAATAATTCTGAAAACAAGGTATATCTTAACAGCTTTAGGCAAGCAAGAATGAAGAATCAAATATCCAAAGGTTACATATTAGCAACTGAAATCCGAAGATTCCCTTGAGCAAAAAAATCATATAAAGAAAAATATTCAACTTAAGATTTTAATCCTCAGGCTCGCCTAAGCAACAATTTTACTACTCTCAGATCACAGGGAAGGGGTTACATGATTCAGTCTCACTCTCCGCCCTGGATTCTGTAAGTAGAGACATGGTATAGTAACAGTTGACAAAAAATCATAGTACATAAAAACAAACCATTCCTTATGGAAAAGAAAAATATATATAGAAGTCCACAGAGACGTCATAAGTAAAAGGAGATACATATCATAAATATCAGAAAAATCAAAATTAAACATACAGGTTGGCCATCATATATCAAAGAAAAAATTGCCAAAAAGATCATTGAATATAATACTCTCATGTAGCTATATCAATCTAGCAAAGCGCTTACAACCTCAAAAAGTACTTGTACATAAACGCAGAACACACAGTAATGCGTACAAACGCAGAACACACAGTAATGGGTATAAACACAGAACACATCTGTGTGCGTACTCAACTTCCAAGTGAGACCAGCTGAGTTGGTGCTTCTTCAAACCGTGCATGTAACGGTACGTCCATCCGGACACCTGTGGGCTCATTGGGACACACCCGAACCCCACCCTGAGTAGGAATGTTCCCTCAACCTTCACCAGCGTGAGACACCTGGCTGGCGGTCCTCCTTGGAACCTGTGTTTCTACAGCCAAAGTTTCCCTTACTGGCAAAGGATCTGTCAGCATGACTGCTCTGACCCCCTCTGCCCTCCGCCATCGGAGACAGGTAGGACCACATACCATCGGCCTACAAAATACAACCAGTCCACCCAGGACGGCTAGAAACACACACATATTAGCTAAGTAAAAACCTACGCTCAAAGTCCTATGTGACGTTTTCAAATCTACAAACTGTTCGAAGAGAGGAAGGTGATCTAAGGACATGGTTCCAAGTCTAGTCAGATTAAGGTGAACTAATACAAGAGACACATTCACACCTGGCAAAATGACAGAAACATTCAACACAGTAGTGTCCTTAACTGTCACACGTTCACTCTTCATTCTCCTTTGGCCAGGTAGACGATACCCAACCCCTTGGACAGATCACTCGTCCTCATGTGTCAAAATAGTGACTCCTGGGTTCAACACTTTAACCTCATTCCTCGAGTCACACATCACCTTGTACTTTGATTCATGTCTCACTGATACAACCCAACAATGTCCTAACTTAACTATCTCCCTCTCAAAGTCAGCTTTTACCTCGAACTTACAACTATGCACAAAGCTAGGCTGTTCCAGGTACACATCAAGCAAACAAACACGTGCGGCAGGCGCGAAAAGAGCATTCACAGGTTCACACAACATGTGTTTTCCCTATCCTACACCTGTCTAAGCTAAGTAAAACCACAGCCTAAGTGTCCCTCTCATTTACAGCAAAATATGGCAGATCCACTGATACTCGAGTTGCGAATTCCTCTGTTCCTGTCTGTGTCCACAGTGACTTTACTTCAAATAAACGAAAATCTGAATCCTCATTTTTAACAGGTATCTCTACAGAAAAACAAAACTTGCCCTTCAACTTGGTAACAGTCACGGATGATATTCGATAGAATTCAGCAAAATTTTTCTCTACGGGGGAATAAACATTGGCACTACTTCATGAATTTTTTTAATGATCCTCAGAAACTCCCTAGGAGGTAAAATGTCGGATGTGATTTCACCCGTATTGGCCACTTATTGAATTTGGTTAGCCACATTCTTTAAGTGGAGAGTTAGCTCACTAGCTACAAAAGCTAATTGTGCAGTGGTCTGTACGTAAATTACGTCCCTCTGGATTTGTGCTAATCTCTCCCCGAAGTTATTAATCTTTTTCGCTAACACGGTTAGTGCCTCCTGTCCTTTAGCGACAGTCATGAAAACTCTTCAATTTATCATCCAAAACACGTGTATGAGATATCACTTTATTTATCATGACGTGCGTATTTTTCTCTTCTTTTGTCAGAGCGGTCTCTAATTGATCGAGTTCCGACCGGGTAATTAGATAAATCCAACCTCCATCAATTCGCCAATCCAATTAGCCGCACGTTTCTTTCTTTCCCCTTTGGAAAGCACGAAGTCTTTGAAGGCATCTAAGGAGCTACCAAGGCCTACTTTTACGTTATCAAGAATCGTTCCTAATTTAACTACTGCTATTCCTTTCTCAGCCTGTTTTAATTGATCCTTTAACTTGTCAACCTGGTCCAGAATCGTAACTAGTGGACTCACAACTTCCTCGGGGTCATAACTAATCAACAACATATGTACGTCAGACGTGAAAGACAACTTAAATCTCTCACCAAAGACTACGCCCTTGCGTACTCTCACCTCAGTGTTCACACACACGCAAACACTTCCCATGGCTAATTAATTAACCTAAACCTATCGCTAATCCTGGCTAACTGACGCCAAGTTCTAGGCTCAATGCCTTTTAAGAGGCGGTCGCCTCTCTCTTTCTGCCGTCGTCATCAGAGCTATGAACTCTACATGCCCAATCATTCAAATTCCAATCTGGGCAAACTGCTGACACCTTGCTCGTATCACAACAGAAAACAAGCTTTCTAGCAGAAATTTTCACAACCTACACAAATCGCTTACACTACAGCGACATTCTCATCTTGTGTTGTCTCATCTCCTTATCCTGAATTCAAACTGATCCGAACAAACAACAATCATTCTAGGACGCTTATTCATTCAAGCTGACCCACATCACAAACAAAGGCTCTTGTGTTACCATCACATTAACATTCTCTACATCGTACTTTACAGCCCTAAGCCACGTAGGCCTGGGTCTTCCAATTCTCTGAGTGCCTTGTGGAGCCCAATTAAACGCTTAGCGAACCAATCTTTCGAGGGGAGCGCAACCACTCACCACAGAGAACTAGTCTGAAACCGAAATTTCCCAACGCAATTACTAATAGGGACAACCATTCCAATCAGATCTACGTTAACTCTCTCTACAACAAAAACAAAAGGCGAAAAACGTAAATTTACGTTAAAACCAAACGCCACAGAAATTATATTTATGAAAATTATATAAACACTTGTTTCAATCGAAATCAAATTTTACAACTAATTAATTAGTCCTAACACCCAATGGATGTAGTTAACCAGATAACGATACAAATATCTTTCACCCTACTACAGGGCCAGTTCCAAAAACTATATATATATATATTTTTGGGCTCAAGCCATGTCGTCCTGATGGAAGTTCCTATAGGGTAGCTTCCTAGGGAATATTACAATAGGGTAGCTTCCTAGGGTATATTACAACTACGGCGATATTCCCAGAGAATTTACCTTAAGGTACCAGAATTCTAACTCCTGGAGCGAATATCTCTCCTGAAAGGGATATCGCGACATATCAGAGGACGTATTCTTGACACGCCACATGGCAATCTGCACCCTGACAGAGATTTCGTCTCGCAGGGGGCAATTGGCAAGAAACGAATTCGGGAAAGAAAAAGGGGGAGCCGCTCCCAAGGCTCCCTATCTCCCGTTTCGTAAGCGTGCCTGGCGCCAATCCTGGCGCCATCTGCATTCCTTTTTGCGTAGCTTAACAACTCGGTGTTTTTTCCTGTGTTTCTCGCAAATCTTGGATTTATTCTGCTTTTCATGGCTTCTCCGTCTTCGTCGGCCTCTGATAAGTTGAGTACTATGTCTTTTATGTATAAATGTAGGCTCTTGGTAAATTTTTGAGTGATTAATAGGATTAATCTTTGTTACAAGAGCCGTAGCCTACCGGAGGCGTCATGGACGCTGTCGCTCGCTAGGTATAAGTTTAGTTGGTCAGAGCGACATTCCCGGTTGTTTTGCTTTAATAAATTTTAGCTATTTAGCATTACATAGGATTTCCTTTCGTGCTTAGTATTATTTTGGCGAAGTATTCGCCATTCTGGCCTACGCTAGGCCATGTAGCCTAGTCGTTTGGTCCTAGTACTTCATGCATGATTTTGGTTTTTCCGAGTGTATTAAAATTTTATTGAAGCTTTAGGCTATGTTTTATACATTTAAGATTGTGTGGAATATTTCCAAGATAGTATACGAGTGAGTTTCGGTGATTTAGGTAATCGATTCTCTTGGTGCCTAGGCTAAGTTGCTTATGGAGCCTTAGTATACTTTCTCATACTCCCCGGTTGCTTTCTTTTCTTCGGAGAAGGTATGCAATCCCTTTCCCTCTGTTTAAGCCTTGGGCTTATCCCTAAGTGGTTTATCTGAATTAATTTTCGATAAAACTATACTGGGGTGTTACTGTACCTTCCTGTTCCAGTAAGTCTGGTTCAAAGAGGGACAGAACAACAGAGTTTTTTAGTCTGAGTCTGTGTTTGTCTGGCTTGGGGTAGAGTCTCCCTCGCTGGCCTGACACAGACAAAGGTGGCTTAGCCTCCTTAAGTCACTACCGAAGGTTTCTGTGGATATGATTCCTTCTTTTGTGATCTACCAGACTAGTCCTTGTTGCTGTTCTCGGGGGAGGATAAGTTTCTTTCCCTGGGAGTAGCAACACCTTCCTTGCTTTGGTGCTCTGGGAGCTGGCAAGTATTGCTGGCCTCCCCCCTTGGATCTCCCTTAGGCTAAGATGAGTTTCTTGGCTGTGGGTGATCCGTCACTAAAGCAAGGTTGGTAGGACCCTCTTTTGTCCCTTCCCCCTCTATCTCCGTAATGGCCTAGCCATTACAGTACTGTACGTCGTTCTACATCTGGACCTAGAATAGGTTAGGATGTGGAATTGACTCAGCCCCTTTCCGGCAGAGCTGCCGGCCGGCAAGGGTCTTATATTTTGAGTGCTGCCCGGACCTCCCTTGGTCCCTCATCCATGCCTGCCTGTAGAGCCAGACGGCATTGGTCAGGAAGCCTGAATTAGATTCTCCCCTACCTTATATGCACTCTTTCGGATTGCCGGGCTTGGAGGTAGTGTACACTCTTATCCCGGCATCCATCCTATTTTTCTTCTAGTGCTGTACCCGACCCGGCTGCGGCCTATGAGGCCGGCAGCCGGGCGGGTGTAGTCCTCTGGTTCTTTTGGTGCCGGCTGGCATCGGTCCTGTACCTTTGCCGGCCGGCTAATGTCAGCCCTTGTCTGCCGGTCACCAAGAGTGTGGCCGGCAGCTGGGTACTACCTTGTGTAGTTGCCGGCCGACACTGGCTGTTGCCAGCCGGCACATGCATTTGAACCAGAGTTCTGCCGCCTTATAGCTGTTAAGTAGTATACTTTAAAGCTAGTTATGGTGTGTGCCGGCCGGCACGTATCCTCCTATACTGTACTAGTATTCTTCAGTATAACATATACAGTAAGAAGAAAACTATAGTATGGGTTTTGGTACAGCACTGTGTGTTCTAACACTTTTGTGTTTTCTTGCACAGTCCTTTGCTGTTGCCCTACAGATAGGAAAGTGAGTTCTTTCCTGTCTATTATCCAGGATTTTAAAATCATTGCTTAGGTGTGAGCTTCACCTGTTTCCTCTGGAAACTTTGCATTGGTTACTCTAGAAGAGATTAACCATTTGATTTTATTATCTGGAAGGCTGCAACAATGGGTTGTGAGGGAAACACAAGTGTGTGTCTTTCCTTTCTGAATTGTTATGCTACACTATGCATATCCAGTGATACATAGTTCACTTGATACTCATGGAAATTTCTTCTCTTTACAGGAGGACCCTCCGAAGTGCGGAAATGTTTTCTGCAACGTCTGCAGCAAGAACCTCTGCGGACATGAGTTTTATAGGAGACACGCAGCATGCGCTGTCTCCAAGGATGATCTCCAGTATTGGGACCCTCAGGTATGTACTGTGTGCACTAACCTGATTACTGAGGCCTTTGATTCCCCTAGGACGGCGGAATCAAGGGATATAGCAAAGGAGAAGCTTCGTACCTGGGTAAGGGGCTTCCAAAAGAACACCTCTGGCCCTTATCTTCCAAGTGAGAAGATGAGGGCGTATCTTTTCCCTAAGGCATCAGCTGATGCAGTGATTCCCCAGCCTCAAGAGGAGATCCCCCAAAGTCAGATCCAGGTGGATGCTGAAGTCGCGGTCGCGATGCAAGACATCCAGTTAGATGACAGGATGTCTGACGTGGACGAGCGTTTGGAAGAAGACCTCCTGGCAGAAGGCCAGGATGAAGTTCAAGCCCCGGACGTCGTAGAGGAAGAGGTCGACGAGGTGTCGGCTACTCCGGTTCAGATTCCGGAGCCTATTCCCTCAACATCGGCCGGTCTCCCAGTAGAGCTGGGACAGGCCCTCTCTTCGATTGTTGGAATGATCCAACAAATGCAGAAGGAGAATCAGGAGAAGGCGGCTGCTATGGAACTGCGGATGCAGTGCCTTGCAGAATCGCATGTGCCCCAGAAAAGGCTCAATGTGAAAGACCTTCCCTTGTGCTCAGATGCTAACCCATGGAGGTATGCTGAGCACATGCTGATGACGACTGGAAAGATCGTCATCTCGGATAAGCTGGGCTCAGTTCCCCTAGAGGAGGTGGAATTCTGGCCCAGCAAGGCATCATATCCGGACTGTTATGTCCGGCTGAGAAAGGAACCAGCTTCAAAGGAGGAGACAGAGCCGAAGGAGGTCATAGTGATGGACCATGCTAAGGCTCAAGCTCTACTTTCATCCTCGATGAAGGAGAGGGGCTTCTCTAACTCGAAGGTAGCTGCATTGAGCAAGAAGCTCCCTTCCTTTGTGTCCTCTCCTGCTAGAGCCTTCCCCTTTTTACAGAAAGGGTTTGCGGCTGCCCTAAAAGCAGTCGAGGCCGGCAAGCCTTGCCCCTCCCTGGAGGAGTGTAAACCTTTGACGCTGGCCCTGCCTATGGACCACAAAGACTGGAAGGACGTCCATCTGACGTTCTCAGTGGGAAAGTTGGAGGCTGATATTGCCGGACGGCAATTCGGCGAGGACCTCCCCAAGCTGTCTGTCTTTCTTTTGCGAAGAGAGTTCGAGACAAAAGAAAGACTGGCTGCCTCAATGTCTCTTCAGACTACTCTTGAGACGATGGCAAGTGACCCCAAGGTCCATGAAATGTTCATGGTGGTGGCTAAGACTCACCTGGCCACGGTGACGAAGGACCTTTATGGCTTCGTCAAGGCGAGGAGAACTTATAGGGAGTTCGTGTTCACCGGGGCTACGGTGAGGCACGAGCCAAGGAAATTAATCTCCTCCAACATTTGGGGAAAAGACCTTTTCCCTACCGATGTGGTCAAAGAAGCTGTTGATAAGGCCGCCGTGGAGAATAGAAACCTTCTCCAGAAGTGGGGCCTGACTATCAAAAGAAAGTCTTCCCCGGATGAGGGTCCTCAACCATAGAGGAAGACTATGAGGACTAGGCTACCGTCTCGGCCAGCCAAGCCCTCTAGACAGCAACAGCAACTGCAATTGCCATTGCCTCCTGTTATGTATTATTGTAACAATGTGCTATGTGAGGATAAGGTGTAAGTTAGATTTGTTGTATCCAAGTTTGCAAAGTGATTTAGAAGATAAAGGGTATAACCAAGTAGCAAAGCTTCCTAATGTAAGACATTTTTTACCTTTGTCTGATGTCATGGTAAGATCGTACAACACTCCAGAGAAGTGGGTACCAGGAGAGATTGTAAGAGAGATAGGAAATTTACATTATGATGTTCGTGTTGGTGATAATGTTGTAAAACGTCATGTTGATCAATTACAGCCGTTAAACAGAAAGACAGTAGAGCATGTGAATGTTAGAGATGAGAAACTTAAAGAAGTAGTTAGATCAAATGAGTCAAGTATTAACCAAGATGGTCCAACATCCAATGTAGATTCAGAACCAATTCATGTACCAGTACAAGATGAGGTTAAAGTGCTTCCTAATAGGATTAACAGAGGAAAGCCCCCTGAGAGATTAGATTTATGAATGTTTTTACAATGTCAAGTTAAGGGGGAGGAGACTGTTATGTATTATTGTAACAATGTGCTATGTTATTTCAAGTGTTTCAGGTATTGCGCAACATTGCATCATATTGCATGAATAAGACATGTTATGCTTTGATCATAAGAGTAATGATTTGTTTTGGTATTAGGATTCAAACATTTGTTGGTTACCTCAGATAAGATGTGATTCTTTATGATTTATGCTGGAGTAGGATTTAAGTCTTTTCAGAGCGATGCTCTTTTGTTTAGCAATGTTTTGGTTTGTGAGATTTGTGTAAGACGCTCCATATACACTTGAGAGTCAGCTGTCACAAAGTGAAGTTCATAATGTAGTCTTTTATACATTAAAGACGTATTTTATAATACCAACGTATCATTATCCATCAAGCACACATCAACGAAGATGGGATCAGCTGAGAAATAATTACTAACACTTATTCATCTCTGTTCCAGGTAATTATTATGGTTATAGGAACTTCCTACCTAATCATCCATACATTATACCTCCAGTGTCCCAGATGGTGGCACAAACCCCGACCACTTTTCAGTGGGTACCCCAGGCTGTGTCGACTCAGTCCACGGCATTCACCCCAACGTTCGAAGGACAGTCTTCTTCCTTTCGAGCAAAGCCTAGAGGAGCAGCCAGAGGCTCATCTAGGCGCCCCACAAGGGGAAGGGGATTCAGGGGTGGTCATGGTCAGGGAGGCAAGACCTCAGGACGACAGTCCAAGTGAAATGATACCGGTAGGAGGGAGACTGCTGAAATTTTGGGATCGATGTACCTTCGATCCCTGGGCCCACAGCCTACTCAAGAATGGACTGGGCTGGAGCTGGTACAGCACTCCACCCCCATGCCTTCGGTTTTTCCAACACTCCACCCCCGTTCTGGAGGAGTACGTTCAAGAACTGTTGGAGAAAAATGTGATCCGAAAGGTGAAGTCCATCAAATTCCAAGGGAGGCTGTTTAGTGTTCCCAAGAAAGACTCGGAAAAGCTCAGAGTCATTCTGGACTTGTCGCCACTCAACAAGTTCATAGTGAATTGCAAATTCAAAATGCTAACACTGCAACACATAAGGACCTTACTGCCCAAGAGGGCATACTCAGTCTCTATAGACTTGTCAGACGCCTATTGGCACATTCCAATCAGCCGTCGACTCTCCCCCTACCTAGGGTTCAGGCTACAACGGAGACTATACGCCTTCAGAGCCATGCCATTCGGGCTAAACATAGCCCCAAGGATTTTCACGAAGCTTGCGAGCGCAGCTCTCAAACAATTACGCCTAAAGGGAATTCAGGTAGTAGCCTACCTGGACGACTGGCTGGTGTGGGCAGCATCCGAGACAGAATGCTTGCAAGCTTCCAGTCAAGTGATCCAGTTCCTAGAGTACCTAGGCTTCAAGATCAACAGAAAAAAGTCTCGACTTTCTCCATCTCAAAAGTTCCAGTGGCTGGGAATCCACTGGGACCTAATGTCACATCGTTTCTCCATCCTGGCGAAGAAAAGGAAGGAGATAGCGGGTTCTGTCAAGAGACTTCTAGATTCCGAAAGGATATCAAGACTCGAACAGGAGAGGGTACTGGGTTCTCTCCAGTTTGCTTCGGTGACAGACCCAGTGCTAAGAGCACAGCTAAAGGATGCAACCGGAGTTTGGAGAAGGTATGCATCAAACGCGCGAAGAGATCTGAGAAGACCAGTGCCGCCTCGGCTACGTACTCTTCTCAGGCCTTGGTCCCAAGCCAGACATCTAAAGAAGTCGGTTCTTCTTCAGCCACCTCCCCCGGTCGATGACGATTCACTCAGACGCCTCAAAGGAGGGATGGGGAGGTCACTCTCATCGGAAAAAAGTCCAGGGGACTTGGTCCAAGCTATTCAGGACCTTTCACATAAACTTTCTAGAAGCTATGGCAGTGCTCCTTACCTTAAAGAAAGTCTCCCCGCGTCACTCGATCCACATAAGATTGGTGATGGACAGCGAGGTAGTTGTGAGATGCTTGAATCGACAAGGGTCGAGGTCACCACCTCTCAACCAGTTGATGTTGGCCATTTTCCGATTGGCGGTAAAGAAGAAGTGGTACCTGTCGGCAGTTCACCTTCAAGGAGTCCGCAATGTGACAGCGGACGCTCTATCCAGGTTCACACCGATAGAGTCGGAATGGTCCTTAGACGCAGGATCATTCTCCTTCATTCTGAATCAAGTCCCAGAACTGCAGATAGACCTCTTTGCGACGAAAGACAACAAGAAGTTGCCCCTGTACGTGTCCCCGTACAAGGACCCCTTAGCGGAAGCAGTGGACGCGATGTCCCTCGACTGGAACAGATGGTCCAGGATTTATCTGTTCCCCCCTCACAACCTTCTGTTGAGGGTCCTCAACAAACTGAGATCCTTCAAGGGGGTAGCGGCAATAGTGGCCCACAAGTGGCCGAACAGCGTGTGGTTCCCCTTGGCGTTGGAACTACAGCTAAAGTTTGTGCCGCTACCACATCCAGTTCTGACCCAGCGAGTCCAGAAGTTGACTGTCTGCGCTTCATTACAGAAAACCCGGACCCTGCAGCTCATGATTTTCTCTCCCTTGCGGTGAGAAAGCGTTTCGGGATTTCGAAAGCCAGCATAGACTTCCTAGAGGAATATAAGTGCAAATCTACTAGAAGGCAATATGAGTCATCTTGGAGAAAATGGGTGGCCTTTGTCAAGGCGAAGAGTCCGCAGGAGATCTCGACAGACTTCTGCTTATCTTTCTTCATCCACCTCCATGGTCAAGGGTTGGCAGCTAACACGATTCCAGTGTGTAAGTCTGCTTTGACGAGACCCATTCTATATGCCTTCCAGGTCGACCTAGGTAACGAGATCTTAAATAAAGTTCCGAAAGCCTGCGCTAGGCTCAGACCTTCAGCACCTCCAAAGCCCATTTCATGGTCTTTAGACAAAGTTCTTCATTTCACTTCTCTGTTGAGCAATGAAGAATGTGCGTTAAAGGATTTGACACAAAAAGTTATTTTCCTATTTGCACTCGCGTCCGGGGCCAGGGTTAGTGAGATCGTAGCCCTCTCGAGAGAGGCAGGTCGTGTTCAGTTCCTGGATGGGGGTAACTGAACCTGTTTCCGGATCCTACGTTTCTCGCCAAGAATGAGTTACCCACCAACAGGTGGGGTCCCTGGAGAATCTGCCCTCTGAAAGAAGATGCATCTCTATGTCCAGTAGAATGCCTAAAGGTCTATCTTCGTAGAACTTCAGACTTCAAGGGTGGTCAACTATTCAGGGGAGAAACATCAGGCTCAAATTTATCTCTGAATCAACTCAGAGCGAAAATCACATATTTTATTCGCAGAGCGGATCCTGACAGTACACCCTCAGGTCACGAACCGAGGAAAATTGCCTCATCCTTAAATTTCTTTAATTGTATGAACTTTGAACATCTCCGTTCATACACTGGCTGGAAGTCTTCCAGAGTGTTCTTTCGCCACTATGCGAAGCAAGTAGAGGAACTAAAGAGATCTGTGGTAGCTGTGGGTCGTGTTGTTAACCCTACTGTTTAACTCTGCGAGGAACAGTGGTCTTAATTGGGACGATTAAGTCCAGGGTGAGTGTGTAGGTACATACTGTACTACAAACTAAATGAGGGCACCGAGTGCCCACATAGACTGTTCCATTTCCAAAGGTGAACCTAGCATAAGTGCAGACATGTGTGCCGAGCGTTTCTAACGCTAATGTGATTGATTTGTAATACAGACTTTTATGACTTGATACCTCAGTATCTTAAAAAAGTGGCATTTGATGTTTTTTCTTTCAGATAAACAAGTTCTGTTTACTATCATACTTATGCTTAAAGTTTTGGGTTATTCTCTTTTTATATATATATATATATATATATATATATATATATATATATATATATATAATTGTTGTTAACCTGTCTATTTATTGTCTGTCAATAAACTTGTTCTTGAGAACCTTGCGTCTCTTTCACCTGTGTCAATTTATTGGTATAATTGAGCATTTATTCTATGTACCTTATCTGGGATAATTCTAATAGAATTGTTCCTTTATGCAAGCTATGTTGCATTGGTTTATGATTCCCTTAACGGGAGGACTCCGTCCCATAAAGGGACGAGGGCGGTTTTACTAGTTTCTTCCTATGCGGATATAAACCTTTGTCCAATACAAGTATTGTGCGGATAACTGGTCGATATTTCATATTGACGCAGTGGTTCTTTACAAACTATGCTTTACTTAATATAGGGTGAGACCACTATATTAGCTGGCTTGGTAGTCATACATAGGTATATGTACTCTTCGAGACCTTCCCAGAGTCTAGTAGGACTCTTCCCTGTAGGGGGCAGGAAGCCCTAACATGGTTTATAGTTAGTTGAAAAGATGTATAACGGTAACATCTTAGGTCTCTAGGTCTAGTCGACCGGGAAAAATTACTTCCGGGGAGTACGGCACGTTCTGAGAATCCACAGATACAGTAATGCTCTGGTATACTTCCATCAGGACGACATGGCTTGAGCCCAAAAAACGGATTTTGAGCGAAGCGAAAAATCTATTTTTGGGTGAGATGGCCATGTCGTCCTGATGGACCCGCCCTTGCCTTTCTAAGAAAGGGCTGTAGGACCCCTCCCTACATACAGTATCTGTAGCACCTCGTGTACGCTACAGGCACGCTTACGAAACGGGAGATAGGAAGCCTTGGGAGCGGCTCCCCTTTTTCTTTCCCGAATTCGTTTCTTGCCAATTGCCCCCTGCGAGACGAAATCTCTGTCAGGGTGCAGATTGCCATGTGGCGTGTCAAGAATACGTCCTCTGATATGTCGCGATATCCCTTTCAGGAGGGATATTCGCTCCAGGAGTTAGAATTCTGGTACCTTAAGGTAAATTATCTGGGAATATCGCCGTAGTTGTAATATACCCTAGGAAGCTACCCTATTGTAATATACCCTAGGAAGCTACCCTATTGTAATATACCCTAGGAAGCTACCCTATAGGAACTTCCATCAGGACGACATGGCCATCTCACCCAAAAATAGATTTTTCGCTTCGCTCAAAATCCGTTATATATATATATATATATATATATATATATATATATAGGCTATATATATATATATATATATATATGTGTGTGTGTGTGTGTGTGCGTGTGTGTTTGTGTGTGTGTGTGTGTGTAATGTTCTTTAAATGAGCGTAATTCATGAATAATAAACTTAATATAATCCTGTTTACGAAATTTAGGCTATGCTATATCAAACATATTACACAAAGCAATCTACCAAAATTAATTGACAATATTACTAAGACCATTAAGCCTTGAAAAATAAACGAATGTTGTTTTTGGTTAATATATCTAGAATTTTAAAAACTATTTGATTTTCATTGGATCACTTATACAGCATATGTTAGTAGCTTGTTGTTGTTGTTGATGTTGTTGTTGTTTTTGTTGTCCAGGGCCACTGCCAGTGTCAATCTTCTTTCTTATAATAATTTGAACCCATCAGGCAATCAGGTTGCTCCCATCACAACCAAGCCCAGGACTTGGAAGGGAGGTGCAGTTGCTCAGCCCAGGACTAGTTGGGATACTACTGCAAGAGAGTTAATGGGTACTTCAGCTGGCCAGATAGTACTACATTGGAATCCACTCTTGTTACCTCTCGTTTTTCCTTTGGCTATGTATACACTCAATAGTCTGGCCTATTCTTTACTCGTTTTCCTCTTTCCTCATACAACTGAAAACACTTAGATAACCGAAAAATTCTTCTTTACTCAAGGGTCAAGGACGGCACTGTAATTGTTCAGCGGTTACTTTAAGATCAAGCCATCTTGAGTAGTGCCATAGCCTCTGTACCATGGTCTTCCATTGTCTTGGGTTAAAGTTCTCTTGCTTGAAGGTACACTCATGCACACTATTCTATTTGTTTCCTTTCCTCACTAGGCTATTTTCCCTGTTGGAGCCCTTGGGCATATATCATTCTGCTTTTCCAAATAACATTGCAGCTTAGCTAATAATAATAATAATAATAATAATAATAATAATAATAATAATAATAATAATAATAACAAATAATGGTAATAATAATGATAATAATAATAATAATGATTAATAAGTGGTCCATGATCGGCATGTAATTTCAAAATAAAATTATTGCACAGTGGTCATACCCAATGAACTTTTTATTAAGGTTGCCCAGTCCAGAAAATATTGAAACTTCATAATTCAAGCAGAATGAGAATAAGTTCATAAATAAAGATATTACCAGGTATTGGAATTCAAAATCAAACATGTAAAATAATGAGAGTATTGTTGATAAAATTTCCACTGGATAATTGTTAAAGATAATATGTCCACAAAGAGTCCAAAGATATCTACCTTTGGAAGCATAATGAGGATAAAAGG
This sequence comes from Palaemon carinicauda, assembly GCF_036898095.1. Classification (NCBI taxonomy): domain Eukaryota; kingdom Metazoa; phylum Arthropoda; class Malacostraca; order Decapoda; family Palaemonidae; genus Palaemon; species Palaemon carinicauda. The sequence goes on from NC_090729.1 coordinate 73,492,658, forward strand.
TGTTTAAGAAAATTTGGGAGGCACAAAAGAGGTCTTTCAAAGTCAATTCAGTTTTAAATTTCATACGAAGACATGGGAAACTTAAGACTATTAATCCAAAAAAACTTAATCTAATTTTGCATCTTACTAAACTTTTTATCCAGACCTTTTTTAACAACGTTCATTGTTTTTTTTTAGTATTATTTAATTTTTGTAAAGAAAAACTAGATTCATTTTCGTTGTTCCCATGACTATAGATTTACTTAGGAACATAACCCTGCATACATAAATTGATATATATATATATATATATATATATATATATATATATATATATGTATATATATATATATATATATATATATATATATATATATATTGTATATATAAACAAATATATACATACATATATATATATATATATATATATATATATATATATATATATATATAGGCTATATATATATATATATGTATATATATATATATATATATATATATATATATATATATATATATATATATATATATATGCCCACAAATACACACACACGCGTGCACACACAAACACACACACATGTATATATACAGTATATATATATATATATATATATATATATATATATATATACATATTCATAAATATACAATTGTATATATATAATTATATATATGTATATATATATATATATATATATATATATATATAATTACATATATACTGTATACATATACATATATATATATATATATATATATATATTTTTGGGCTCAAGCCATGTCGTCCTGATGGAAGTTCCTTAAAGGCAGCTTCCTAGGGTATATTACAACTACGGCGATATTCCCAGAGAATTTACCTTAAGGTACCCAGAATTCTAACTCCTGGAGCGAGTATCCCTAAAAAAGACCTTAGGGATATCGTAAATATCAGTGGACGTATTCTTGACACGCCTCATAGCAATCTTTACCCCGAATAGAGTTAACACTTCGTAGGGGTCAAATGGCAAGAAAACGAAAACGAGAAAGAAAAAGGGGAGAGCCGTTCGTAAGGCCCTCTCTTCTCCCGTTTCGTAAGCGTGCCCTGCGCCGATTCTGGCGCCATCTGCATTCCTTTTTGCGTAGCTTTACAACTCGGTGTTTTTTCCTGTGTTTCTACCAAAATCTTGGATTTACTCTCATATTATGCTTTCTCCAACTTCTTCTGCTTCGGATAAGTTGAGTACTATTTCTTTTATGTATAAATGTAGGCTCTTGTTTAAAATAAAAGTATTTATAAGAGTTATCTTGATACAAGAGCTGTTGCCTGCTGGAGGCGTCATGGACGCTGTCGCTCGCTAGAATAGGATTTATTTATTAGCAAGAGCGACGTTCCCAGCCCCCTGCGCTTTAATATTTAGCTGCTTAGCTTATTTAGGAATTCTGTTATGATGCGTTAGTAGTGCGCCTGGCGAAAGTTTTGCCTAGGCTGACCAACACTAGTCTTCGTAGCCTAGTTTTTGGTCCTTGTACTTCCTGCATGATAATTAGTCTTCCAAGTGTGATTTTAGATTGCTTAAAGCGTTAGGCAACGTTATACATACAGCCCTTTTCGAGTAATTTCCAAGATAGTATTGGAGTGAGTTTCGGTGATTTAGGTAATCGATTCTCTTAGTGCCTAGGCTAGGTTGTCTTAGGTCTTGATAATATTATCTGTTTCCCCGTTTGCTCCCTTCTCTTCGGGGAAGGGGCAAACCCTTTCCCTCTGTTTAAGCCTTAGGCTTAACTCTAGTGGTTTGTTTGAATTAATTTTCAAATATAACTATGCTGGAGTAGTACTGTACCTTCCTGCTCCAACTGAATTGGTTCAGAGGGGGACAGTACAGCAGTGTATTAGTCTGAGTCCGTGTTGGTCTAGCATGGGGCAGAGTCTCCCTTGCTGCCTGACACGGGCATAGGAGGTTTATCCTCCTTGATTCACCTTGGAAGGTTTGGTAATTATGATCCCTTCGCTCGGTGACCCCTCAGACTTGTCCTCTTTGCTGTTCCGGGTTCGGGATATGTTCCCTTTCCGGAATAGCAATTCCTTCCTTGCCTTGGTTTTAGGGAGGCAGCCAGTAGTGCCGGCCTCCCTCCCTGGATCTCTCTGGCTGAGATGAGCTTTCTTAGTTTGGAATGATCCTTAACCAAGGCAAGGTTGGACAGGACCCTCTGTCCTTCCCTTCTAATTTTCCGTTTCCCTTGTGTCAGTCGTCTCACATCCGTACCTAGCATAGGTTGGGATGGGGAGCTGACGTGGTCCCCTGTCGGCCGGCAGAGAGTGCCGACCGGCAGAGGCCCTATCCTTTGAGTGCTGCCCGGTCCTTCCTTGGTCCCTCAACCGCTGCCGTCTGTAGTTTCAGTAAGCTGTGGTTAGGAAGCTTGACTTAGTGTCTCCCCTTCCTCTCGGCACTCTTTCGGGTGTCGGGCGCGGAGGTACATAGCCTCTTAGCCCGGCACCCATTCTGTTGTCTTCTCTTGTGTTGTCCTTGCCGTCTGCCGGCCTAGTGGCCGGCCGCCGGTAGGGGGGTGTTCGCTAGTTCTCTTGCTGTCGGTCGGCGGTGGTCTTATGCCTTTGCTGGCCTTTGCTGGCCGGTCTCCTTGCTCACCTGCCGGCCGCTTTGAGTGGCGGCCGGCAGCCGGGCGCTACCTGGGGTGGATGCCAGCCGGCAGGGTTTACTCACCGCTGCCGGGCCGGCCTGCTACATCACTCGGTTGGCCGGCCACTAAGAGTGATGGCGGGCAGCTGGGTGCCAACCGGGTAGCTATGGATCGGCAACCACTACCGACCGGTTCAGGCATAGGAACTGGAGTTCTCCCCCGTCTGGGTGATCCTAAGTTGTATACTTGAGACCTACCCTTGGAAAAGGGGGTGGGGGTGCTGACCGGCAAGAGCCGGCCGGCACACCACCCTCATCTACTGTATCAGTTCTTCCCTGTTTAGTGTCTTCTACCAGGGGAGAACATGATGTAGTAGGTTACAACACTGTCTTTTCTAACTTACTTGTGTTGCCTTGTACAATCACTTGGTGTTGCCTTACAGGGATGAAAAGAGAACTCTTTTCATCTTTAGCCAGAATGGTAAAATCTTACCTTAGGTGTGAGCTACACCTAACTTCCCTCGGGAAATATGATCTTTGGTTATTCTAGCAAAGACTAACCATTTGATTTTAATGGCTGGTGGGCTTCCACAGGTGATTGTGGGGGATTCACAAGTATGCGTCTTTTCCTTATTCTTTGTGGTCTTGCACGACCCGTTGTTGTTGGCCTTACAGATAAGAAAGTGGGTTCTTTCTTGTCTACTATCCGGTATTTTAAAATCATTCCTTAGGGGGGGGCTACACCTTCTTCCTTTGGAAATTTTCCATTGGTTAATCTGGCATAGATTAACTATACGATTTTATGATTTGGAAGGCTACAACAATCGGGTGTGCGGGAAATACAAGGATGTGTCTTTCCGTTTTGTTATGCTACTGTGCATATCCAGTGATACGTAGTTCACTTGATACTCATGGAAATTTCTTCTCTTTACAGGAGGACCATCCGTAGTGCGGATGTATTTCTGCAACGTCCGCAGTAGGGCTTCTGCGGACATGGTTCTGAAGGAGACGTGTGGCATGCGCTGTCTCCACGGATGTTCTCCGGTATTGGGTTCCCCAGGTATGTTTCATATGCACTAACCTATCTATTGAGGTTTTTTCTTTTCGCTTCGCTCAAAATCCGTTTTCGTCTCCCCTACAACGGTGGATTCAAGGGATATAGCTAGGGAGAAGCTTCGTACCTGGGTGAGGGGCTTTCAGAAGATTACCTCTGGACCTTATCTTCCAAATGAGAAGATGAGGGCTTTCTTTTTCTAGGGCATCAACTGTTACAGTGATTCCCCAACCTCAAGAGGAGGTCCCTTTATTTCAGATCCCGTGGATGCTGAAGTCACGGTCGCCTTGCTTAGCATCCAGTTGGACGACAGGATGCCAGACGTGTTCGAACGTCTGGAGGAAGACCTCCTGGCAGAAGGCCAGGATGAAGTTCGAGCTCCGGACAAGGTAGCGGAAGAGGCCGAGAGAGGTCGGCTGCTCCGGTTCAGGTCCTTCAACCTGCTCCCTCAACATCATCTGCTCTCGCAGTAGAGCAGGCCCTCCCTCCATTGTTGGCTTGATCCAACAAAGGCAGAGGGAGAAGAATGGGAAGGCAGCTGCATTGTAACTGCAGGGGCACATCCGGACTGCTAGGTCCGGTGGAAGGAGGTACCAGCTTCAAAGGAAGAGACAGAGCCGAAGGAGGTCGTAGTGATAGACCATGCTAGGCTCATGCCTTGCTTTCTTCTTCGATGAAAGATAGGGGCTTCATGAACTCAAAGGTAGCTGTATTTGAGTAAGAGGCTCCCTTCCTTTGTGTCCTCTCCTGCCACAGCCTTCTCCCTTTTTCGCTGAAAGGGTTTGCGGCGGTTTTGAAAACAGTCGAGGCTGGCAAGCCTTTCCCCTCCCTGCTGGAGTGTAAACCCTTGTTGCTGGCCTTTAGAAAGGAAGATTTAGTAAGCAAAACAAGGACTGGAAGGACGTCCATCTTACCTTCTCAGTCCAGATGTGGGAGGCGGATTTTGCCGGATGCCGGTTCGGCGAGATCCTCTCTAAGCTGTCTGGCTTTCTTTTGCGGAGAGAACTCTTGACAAAAGAAAGACTGGCTGCCTCTTTGTCTCTTCAGTCCACGTTTGAGACGATGACAAGTGATCCCAGGGTCCATGAAACGTTCATGGTTGTGATCAAGACTCATCTGGCCACTGTGACGAAGGATCTCTACAGCTCCGTCAGGGCGAAGAGAACCTGTAGGGAATTCGTGTTCGCCCGGGCTACGATGAGGCACGAGCCAAGGAAACTAATCTCCTCCAACAGTTGGGACAAAGACCTTTTCCCTAGTGAGTCGGTCAAAAAGGTTGATAGGGCCACCATGGACGATAGAAATCTTCTCCAGGAGTGGGGCCTGTCTACCAAGAGAATTCTTCCCCGGATGGGGTCCCCAACCTTGGAGGAAGACTAAAAGGATTAGGATACTTTCTCGGCCAGCTAAGTCAAGTAGACATCAGCAGCAACGGCATTTGCTGATGCCCTCAGTGCCCCAGATGGTGGCAAAAAACCCCGACCACACTTCAGTGGGTTCCCCAATTCGTGTCGACACAGTCTCCGGCATTCAACCCATCGTTCGAAGGTCAGTCAACTGCCTGTCGAACAAGCCTAGAGGAGCAGCCAGAATTTCGTCTAGGCGCCCCTCAAGGAGAAGGGGTTTCATGGGTGGTCGCGGTCAGAGAGGCAAGACCTCAGGACAACAGTCCGAGCGAGATGATATTGGTAGAAGGGAGTCTCCAACGCTTTTGGGATCGGTGGACCTTCGATCCCTGGGTCCACAGCCTACTCAAGAAGGGACTGGGCTGGAGCTGGTACAGCACTCCATCCCCATACCCTCGGCGTTTTTCCGATACTCCACCCCCGTTCTGGAGGAGTTCATTCATGAACTGTTAGAGGAAAAGTGATCCGAAGGGTAAAGTCCATCTAATTCCAAGGGAGGCTGTTTTGTGTTCCCAAGAAAGACTCGGAAAACTCGGAGTCATTCTGGACTTGTCGCCACTTAACAAGTTCATAGCGAACTACTGGTTCAAGATGCTAACAATACAACACATAAGGACCTTACTGCCCAAGAGGGCATTTACCGCCTCCATAGTTTTGTCAGACGCCTATCGGCACGTTCCAATCTATTGTCGATTCCCCTCCTACCTAAGGTTAAGGCTACAACGAAGACTATACGTCTTCAAAGCCATGCCTCTCGGGCTTAAAATAGCCCCAAGGATTTTCACGATGCTTGCGAACGTAGTTCTCAGTCAATTACGCCTAAAGGGAATTCAGGTAGTAGCCTACCTGGATTTTTGGCTGGTGTGGACAGCACCCAGGACAGAATGCTTGCAAGCTTCCCTGTATGTGATCCATTTCCTAGATTATCTAGGCTTCAAGATCAACAGGAAAAGTCTCAACTTCCTCCATCTCTAAGTTCCGGTGGGTGTGAATCCACTGGGACCTAATGTCACACCGTTTTCTCCGTCATGGCGGAGAAAAGAAAGGAGATAGCTGGTTCTGTCAAGAGACTTCTAGATTCCGTATGGATATCAGATGCGAACTGGAGAGTGTACTGGGGTCTCTCCAGTTTTCTTCGGTGACAGACCCGGTGCTAAGAGCACAGCTAAAGGATGCAACCGGAGATTGGAGTAGTCATGCATCAGATGCGCGAAGAGATCTGAGAAGACCAGTTCCGCTTCGTCGAAATACTCTTCTCAGGCCTTGGTCCCAAGCCAGACTCCTTAGGAAGTCGGTTCTTCTTCATCCACCTCCCCCGTCGGTGACGAGTCACTCAGACGCCTCGAAGGAGGGATGGGGAGTTCACTCTCATCAGAAAAAGGCCCAAAGGTCTTGGTCCAGTCTATTCAAGACCTCTCACAGTCATTTTTGAGAGACTATGACAGTCCTTCTTTCCTTAAAGAAAGTCTCCCCGCATCGCTCGATCCACATTAGGTTGGTGCTGGACAGCGGGGGAGTTGTGAGATGCTTGAATCGACAAGGATCAGGGTCGCCACCTCTCAACCAGGTGATGTTGGCCATCTTCCGATTTGGGGGAAGAAGAAATGGTACCTGTCAGCAGTTCACCTTTAAGGAGTCCGCAATGTGACAGCGGACGCTCTATCCAGGTTCACACCGATAGAGTCGGAATGGTTCCTAGACGCAGGACCATTCTCCTTCATTCTGAGTCAAGTCCCAGAACTGCGGCTAGACCTCTTTGCGACGAAAGACAACAAGAAGTTGCCCCTGTTTGTGTCCCCGTACGAGGACCCCTTGGCGGAAGCAGTGGATGCGATGTCCCTCGACTGGAACAGAGGGTTCAGGATTTATCTGTTCCCTCCTTACAACCTTCTGTTGAGGGTCCTCAACAAACTGAGATCATTTAAGGGAGTAGCGGCAGTAGTGGCCCACAAGTGGCCGAACAGTGTGGGGTTCCCTCTGGCATTGGAACTACGATTGGAGTTTCGACCGCTACCAGATCCAGTTCTGACCCAGTGAGTCCAGAAGTCAATTGTCTGCGCTTCATCACAGAAAACCCGGACCCAGCAGCTCATGATTTCTTTCCTTAACAGGTGAGAAAGGTTTCGGGATTTCGAAAGCCAGCATGGACTTCCTAGAGGATTATAAGTGCAAACCTTTTATAAGGCAATATGAGTCATCTTGGAGAGAATGGGTAGCCCTTGTCAGACGAAGATTCCGCAGGAGATCACGACGGACTTCTGCTTGTCTTTCTTCATCCATCTCCATGGTTATGGATCGGTAACTAACACGATTTTATCATGTAGGCCTGCTTTGACAAGACCCATTCTATATGCCTTCCAGGTCGACCTCGCTAACGAGATCTTTTATAAAAGTTCCGAAAGCCTGCGCTAGGCTCAGACCTTTAGCACCTCCAAAGCCCAATTCATGGTCTTTAGAAAAGTTCTTCATGTTGCTTCGCTGTTGAACAATAAGGAGTGTGCGTTAAAGGATTTGACCCATAAGTTATCCTCCTTTTTGCACTCGCGTCCGGGGCCAGGGTTAGTGAGACCATACCCCTCTCGAGAGAGGAAGGTCATGTTCAGTTCCTGGATGGGTGAACTGAACCTATTTCCGGATCCTACGTTTCTCACCAAGACCGAGTTACCCACCATCAGGTGGGGTCCCTGAAGAATCTGCCCTCTGAAAGAAGATGCATCTCTATGTCCAGTAGAATGCCTAAAGGTCTATCTTCGTAGAACTTCAGACTTCAAGGATGGCCATCTGGCCAGGGGAGAAACGTCAGGCTCAAAATTTATTACTGAAACAACTCAGGGCGAAAATCACATATATTATTCGCAGAGCGGATCCTGACTGTTCACCCACAGGTCACGATCCGAGGAAAGTTGCTTCATCCTTAAACTTCTTTAGTTGTAGGGATTTTGGACATCTTCGTTCGTACACTGGCTGGAAGTCTTCCAGAGTGTTCTTTCGTCACTATGCGAAGCAAGTGCAGCAACTAAGAGGTTCTGTGGTGGCAGTGGGTTGCGTCGTTAACCCTGCTGTTTAACTCTGCGAGGAACAGTAGCTTAATTGGGACAATTAATTCCAGGGTGAGTATGTAGTCACATGTTGTACTACAAACTATGTGAGGGTACTGGGTGACCCACGTTGACTGTTCCACTTTCAAAGGTGAACCCAGCATAAGTGCAAACATGTGTGCCGAGCGTTTCTAACGCTAATGTGACTGATTAGTAAAACAGACTTTTGACTTTGATACTTTGGTATCTTAAAAGTGGCTCCAATGTTTTTTCTTTCAGACAAACAAGTTTCTGTTTACTATCATACTTATGCTTAAAGTTTTAGTTATCCTCCTCTTATATATAGATATATATATATATATATGAGTGTGGTTAACCTGTTTGTTTATTGTCTGTCAATAAACTGGTTCTTGAGAACCTTGCGTCTCCTTCACCTGTGAGCATTCATTCTATGTATATTTACCCGGGGATAATTCTAATAGAATGTTCCCTTATGCAAGCTAATACTGCATTGGTTTATGCTATCCCCTTAGCTGGAGGACTCCATCCCATAAAGGGATGGTGACGGATTTACGAGTTTCCTCCTAAGCGGATATGAACCTTTGCCCAATACGTGTTTTGAGCGGAGGAGCTGGTCGATATTTCATATTGACACAGTGATTCTTTTCGAACTTCGCTTACCCAGTATGGGGTGAGACCACTATACTTGCTTGCCTGGGGTTCATACTTAGATATATGTACTCTTCGAGACTTTCCCAGAGTCTAGTAAGACTCTTCCCTGTTGGGGGCAGGAAGCTCTATCATGGTTTATGATTAGTTGAAAAGATGTATGACGGTAACATCTTAGGTCTCTAGGTCGCGTCGACTGGGGGAAATACTTCTGAGGAGTACGGCACATTTTGAGAATCCACAGATACAGTAATGCTCTGGTATACTTCCATCAGGACGACATGGCTTGAGCCCAAAAAACGGATTTTGAGCGAAGCGAAAAATCTATTTTTGGGTAAGATAGCCATGTCGTCCTGATGGACCCGCCCTTCCCTTTCAATGAAAGGGCCGTAGGACCCCTCCCTACATACAGTATCTGTAGCACCTCGTGTTTCGCTACAAGGAATGCAGATGGCGCCAGAATCGGCGCAGGGCACGCTTACGAAACGGGAGAAGAGAGGGCCTTACGAACGGCTCTCCCCTTTTTCTTTCTCGTTTTCGTTTTCTTGCCATTTGACCCCTACGAAGTGTTAACTCTATTCGGGGTAAAGATTGCTATGAGGCGTGTCAAGAATACGTCCACTGATATTTACGATATCCCTAAGGTCTTTTTTAGGGATACTCGCTCCAGGAGTTAGAATTCTGGGTACCTTAAGGTAAATTCTCTGGGAATATCGCCGTAGTTGTAATATACCCTAGGAAGCTGCCTTTAAGGAACTTCCATCAGGACGACATGGCTATCTTACCCAAAAATAGATTTTTCGCTTCGCTCAAAATCCGTTATATATATATATATATATATATATAATATACGCCCATAAATATACACACGTGTGTACACACAAACACACACATACAGTATACATTATATATATATATATATATATATATATATACATATATATATATATATATATATATATATATATACATTATATATATATATATATATATACATATATATATATATATATATATATATATATATATATATATATATATATATATATATATATATATATATATATATACACACACACATATATATATATATATATATATATATATATATATGAAATATATATATATATATATATATATATATATATACTATATACTATATGAATATATATATATATATATATATATATATATATATATATATATATATATATATGTATATATAAATATATATGTATTTTTGGGCTCAAGCCATGTCGTCCTGATGGAAGTTCCTATAGGGTAGCTTCCTAGGGTATATTACAACTACGGCGATATTCCCAGAGAATTTACCTTAAGGTACCCAGAATTCTAACTCCTGGAGCGAATATCCCTAATGAAAGGGATATCGCGATATATCAGAGGACGTATTCTTGACACGCCACATGGCAATCTGCACCCCAAACAGAGATAACACATCGAAGGGGTCAATTGGCAAGAAAACGAAAACGGGAAAGAAAAAGGGGGAGCCGCTCCCAAGGCTCCCTCTTCTCTCGTTTCGTAAGCGTGCCTGGCGCCAATCCTGGCGCCATCTGTATTCCTTTTTGCGTAGCTTAACAACTCGGTGTTTTTTCCTGTGTTTCTCGCAAATCTTGGATTTATTCAGCTTTTCATGGCTTTTCCAACTTCGCTGGCCTCTGATAAGTTGAGTACCATTTCTTTTATGTATAAATGTAGGCTCTTGGTAAATTTTTAAGTGATTAATAGTATTAATCTTGGTTACAAGAGCCGTTGCCTACCGGAGGCGTCATGGACGCTGTCGCTCGCTAGGTATGAGTTTTAGTTAGCCAGAGTGACATTCCCGGTTGTTTTGCTTTAATAAATTTTAGCTATTTAGCTTTACATAGGATTTCCTTTCGTGCGTTTAGTATTATTTTGGCGAAGTATTCGCCAACTCTGGCCTACGCTAGGCCATGTAGCCTAGTCGTTTGGTCCTAGTACTTCCTGCATGATTTTGGTTTTCCGAGTGTTTTAAAATTTTATTGAAGCTTTAGGCTGTTTTTTATACATTTAAGATTATGTTGAATATTTCTAAGATAGTATACGAGTGAGTTTCGGTGATTTAGGTAATCGATTCTCTTGGTGCCTAGGCTAAGTTGCTAATGGAGCCTTAGTATACTTTCTCATACTCCCCGGTTGCTTTCTTTTCTTCGGAGAAGGTATGCAATCCCTTTCCCTCTGTTTAAGCCTTGGGCTTAACCCTAAGTGGTTTATCTGAATTAACTTTCGATAAAACTATACTGGGGTGTTACTGTTCCTCCCTGTTCCAGTAAGTCTGGTTTCAGAGAGGGACAGAACATCAGAGTTTTTAGTCTGAGTCTGTGTTTGTCTGGCTTGGGGTAGAGTCTCCCTCGCTGGCCTGACACAGACATAGGAGGCTTAGCCTCCTTAAGTCACTGCCGAAGGTTTCTGTACGAGATGATTCCTTCTTTTGTGATCTAGCAGACTAGTCCTTGTTGCGGTTCTCGGTGGGAGGATAAGATCCTTTCCCTGGGAGTAGCAACACCTTCCTTGCTTTGGTTCATTGGGAGCTGGCAAGTATTGCTGGCTTCCCTCCTTGGATCTCCCTTAGGCTAAGATGAGTTTTCTTGGCTGCGGGTGATCCTTCACTAAAGCAAGGTTGGTAGGACCCTCTTTTGTCCCTTCCCCCTCTATCTCCGTAATGGCCTAGCCATTACAGTACTGTACGTCATTCTACATCTGGACCTAGGATAGGTTAGGATGTAGAATTGACTCAGTCCCTTGCCGGCCGGCAGAGTCTGCCGGCCGGCAAGGGTCTTCTGCTTTGAGTGCTGCCCGGACCTCCCTTGGTCCCTCATCCATGCCTGCCTGTAGAGCCAGACGGCATTGGTCAGGAAGCCTGAATTAGATTCTCCCCTTCCTTATATGCACTCTTTCGGATTGCCGGGCTTGGAGGTAGTTTACGCTCTTATCCCGGCATCCATTCTGTTTTCTTCTAGTGCTGTACCCAACCCGGCTGCCGGCCTATGAGGCCGGCAGCCGGGCAGTCGTAGTCCTCTGGTTCTTTTGCTGCTGGCCGGCGTCGGTTGTTTACCTTTGCCGGCTGGCTAATGTCAGCCCTTGTCTGCCGGTCGCTATGAGCAGTGGCCGGCAGCCGGGTACTACCTTGTGTAGTTGCTGGCCAGCAGTCATTGCCGGCCGACATTGGCTGTTGCCGGCCAGCAGTTACTGCCGGCCGGCACTTGCATTTGAACCAGCGTTCTGCCGCCTTATAGCTATTAAGTAGTATACTTTAAAGCTAGTTATGGTGTGTGCCGGCCGGCGCCGGCCGGCCGGCACATTACCTTCTATACTGTACCAGTATTCTTTAATATAACATATACTGTAGGAAGAAAACTATAGTATAAGTTTTGGTACAGCACTGTGTGTTCTAACACTTTTGTGTTGTCTTGCACAGCCCTTTGGTGTTGCCTTACAGATAAGAAAGTGAGTTCTTTCTTGTCTATTATCCGGGATTTTAAAATCATTACTTAGGTGTGAGCTACACCTGTTTCCTCTGGAAACTTTTCATTGGTTATTCTAGAAGAGATTAACCATACGATTTTATTATCTGGAAGGCTGCAACAATTGGTTGTGAAGGAAACACAAGTGTGTGTCTTTCCTTTCTGATTTGTTATGCTAAACTGTGCATATCCAGTGATACGTAGTTCACTTGATACTCATGGAAATTTCTTCTCTTTACAGGAGGACCCTCCGAAGTGCGGAAGTGTTTTCTGCAACGTCCGCAGTAAGAACCTCTGCGGACATGAGTTTTGTAGGAGGCACGCAGCATGCGCTGTCTCCAAGGGTGATCTCCAGTATTGGGACCCTCAGGTATGTACTGTGTGCACTAACCTGATTACTGAGGCCTTTGATTCCCCTAGGACGGCGGAATCAAGGGATATAGCAAGGGAGAAGCTTCGTACCTGGGTAAGGGGCTTCCAGAAGAACACCTCTGGACCTTATCTTCCAAGTGAGAAGATGAGAGCGTATCTTTTCCCTAGGGCATCAGCTGATGCAGTGATTCCCCAGCCTCAAGAGGAGATCCCCCAAGTTCAGATCCAGGTGGATGCTGAAGTCGCGGTCGCTTTGCAAGACATCCAGTTGGACGACAGGATGTCTGACGTGGACGAGCGTCTGGAGGAAGACCTCCTGGCAGGAGCCCAGGATGAAGTTCAAGCCCCAGACATTGTAGAGGAAGAGGTCGACAAGGTGTCGGCTACTCCGGTTCAGATCCCGGAGCCTATTCCCTCAACATCGTCCGCTCTCCCAGTAGAGCTGGGACAGGCCCTCTCCTCCATTGTTGGAATGATCCAACAAATGCAGAAGGAGAATCAGGAGAAGAAGGCTGCAATGGAACTGCAGATGCAGAGGCTTGCAGCATCACATGGGCCCCAGAAAAGGCTCAATGTAAAAGACCTTCCCTTGTGCTCAGATGCTAACCCGTGGAGGTATGCTGAGCACATGCCGATGACGACTGGAAAGATCGTCATCTCGGATAAGTTGGGTTCAGTTCCCCTAGAGGAGGTGGAATTCTGGCCCAGCAAGGGGTCATATCCGGACTGTTATGTCCGGTTTAGGAAGGAACCAGCTTCAAAGGAGGAGACAGAGCCGAAGGAGGTCATAGTGATGGATCATGCTAAGGCTCAAGCTCTACTTTCATCCTCGATGAAAGAGAGGGGCTTCACGAACTCAAAGGTAGCTGCATTGAGTAAGAAGCTCCCTTCCTTTGTGTCCTCTCCTGCTAGAGCCTTCCCCTTTTTACAGAAAGGGTTTGCGGCTGTACTAAAAGCAGTCGAGGCCGGCAAGCCTTGCCCCTCCCTGGAGGAGTGTAAACCCTTGTCGCTGGCCCTGCCTATGGACCACAAAGACTGGAAGGACGTCCATCTTACCTTCTCAGTTGGGAAGTTGGAGGCTGATATTGCCGGACGTCAGTTCGGCGAGGACCTCCCTAAGCTGTCTGACTTTCTTTTGCGGAGAGAGCTCGAGACAAAAGAAAGACTGGCTGCCTCAATGTCTCTTCAGACTACTCTTGAGACGATGGCAAGTGACCCCAAGGTCCATGAAATGTTCATGGTAGTGGCCAAGACTCATCTGGCCACAGTGACGAAGGATCTTTATAGCTTCGTCAGGGCGAGGAGAGCTTGTAGGGAGTTCGTGTTCACCTCGGCTACGGTGAGGCACGAGCCAAGGAAACTAATCTCCTCCAACATTTGGGGCAAAGACCTTTTCCCTACCGAATTGGTCAAAGAAGTTGTTGATAAGGCCGCCACGGAGAATAGAAACCTTCTCCAGAAGTGGGGCCTGGCTATCAAAAGAAAGTCTTCCCCGGATGAGGGTCCTCAACCAAAGAGGAAGACTATGAGGACTAGGCTACCGTCTCGGCCAGCCAAGCCTCTTAGACAGCAACAGCAACTGCAATTGCCATTGCCTTCAGTGCCCCAGATGGTGGCAAAAACCCCGACCACGTTCCAGTGGGTACCCCAGGCCGTGTCGACACAGTCCACGGCATTCACCCCAACGTTCGAAGGGCAGTCTACTTCCTTTCGAGCAAAGCCAAGAGGAGCAGCCAGAGGCTCGTCTAGGCGCCCCTCAAGGGGAAGGGGATTCAGGGGTGGTCGCGTTCAAGGAGGCAAGACCTCAGGACGGCAGTCCAAGTGAGATGATTCCGGTAGGAGGGAGACTTCAGAATTTTCGGGATCGGTGGACCTTCGATCCCTGGGCCCACAGCCTACTCAAGAACGGACTGGGCTGGAGCTGGTACAGCACTCCACCCCCGTGCCCTCGGTTTTTCCAACACTCCACCCCCGTTCTGGAGGAGTACGTCCAAGAACTGTTGGAGAAAAAAAGTGATCCGAAGGGTGAAGTCCATCAAATTCCAAGGGAGGCTGTTTTGTGTTCCCAAGAAAGACTCGGAAAAGCTCAGAGTCATTCTGGACTTGTCGCCACTCAACAAGTTCATAGTGAATTGCAAGTTCAAGATGCTAACACTGCAACACATAAGGACCTTACTGCCCAAGAGGGCATATTCCGTCTCCATAGACTTGTCAGACGCCTATTGGCACATCCCAATCAACCGTCGACTCTCCCCCTACCTAGGGTTCAAGCTACAACGAAGACTATACGCCTTCAGAGCCCTGCAATTCGGGCTAAATATAGCCCCAAGGATTTTCACGAAGCTTGCGAGCGTAGCTCTAAAACAATTACGCCTAAAGGGAATTCAGGTAGTAGCCTACCTGGACGACTGGCTGGTGTGGGCAGCATCCGAGACAGAATGCTTGCAAGCTTCCAGTCAAGTGATCCAGTTCTTAGAGTATCGAGGCTTCAAGATCAACAGAAAAAAGTCTCGACTTTCTCCATCTCAAAAGTTCCAGTGGCTGGGAATCCACTGGGACCTAATGTCACACCGTTTCTCCATCCTGGCGAAGAAAAGGAAGGAGATAGCGGGTTCTGTCAAGAGACTTCTAGATTCCGAAAGGATATCAAGACTCGAACAGGAGAGGGTACTGGGTTCTCGCCAGTTTGCTTCGGTGACAGACCCAGTGCTAAGAGCACAGCTAAAGGATGCAACCGGAGTTTGGAGAAGTTATACATCAAACGCGCGAAGAGATCTGAGAAGACCAGTTCCGCTTTGGCTACGTACTCTTCTCAGGCCTTGGTCCCAAGCCAGACATCTAAAGAAGTCGGTTCTTCTTCAGCCACCTCCCCCGTCGGTGACGACTCACTCAGACGCCTCGAAAGAGGGATGGGGAGGTCACTCTCATCGGAAAAAAGTCCAGGGGACTTGGTCCAAGCTATTCAAGACCTTTCACATAAACTTTCTAGAAGCTATGGCAGTGCTCCTTACCTTAAAGAAAGTCTCCCAGCGTCACTCGATCCACATAAGGTTGGTGATGGACAGCGAGGTAGTTGTGAGATGCTTGAATCGACAAGGGTCGAGGTCACCACCTCTCAACCAGGTGATGTTGGCCATCTTCCGATTGGCGGAAAAGAAGAAGTGGTACCTGTCGGCAGTTCACCTTCAAGGAGTCCGCAATGTTACAGCGGACGCTCTATCCAGGTTCACACCGATAGAGTCGGAATGGTCCTTAGACACAGGATCATTCTCCTTCATTCTGAATCAAGTCCCAGAACTGCAGATAGACCTCTTTGCGACGAAAGACAACAAGAAGTTGCCCCTGTACGTGTCCCCGTACGAGGACCCCTTAGCGGAAGCAGTGGACGCGATGTCCCTTGACTGGAACAGATGGTCCAGAATTTATCTGTTCCCTCCTCACAACCTTCTGTTGAGGGTCCTCAACAAACTGAGATCCTTCAAGGGGGTAGCGGCAATAGTGGCCCACAAGTGGCCGAACAGCGTGTGGTTCCCCCTGACAGTGGAACTACGGTTGAAGTTTATACCGCTACCAGATCCAGTTCTGACCCAGCGAGTCCAGAAGTCGACTGTCTGCGCTTCATTACAGAAAACCCGGACCCTGCAGCTCATGATTTTCTCTCCCTTGTGGTGAGAAAGCGTTTCGGGATTTCGAAAGCCAGCATAGACTTCCTAGAGGAATATAAGTGCAAATCTACTAGAAGGCAATATGAGTCATCTTGGAGAAAATGGGTGGCCTTTGTCGAGGCGAAGAATCCGCAGGAGATCTCGACAGACTTCTGCTTATCTTTCTTCATCCACCTCCATGGTCAGGGGTTGGCAGCTAACACGATTTCGGCGTGTAAGTCTGCTTTGACAAGACCCATTCTATATGCCTTCCAGGTCGACCTAGGTAACGAGATCTTTAATAAAGTTCCGAAAGCCTGCTCTAGGCTCAGACCTTCAGCACCTCCAAAGCCCATTTCATGGTCTTTAGACAAAGTTCTTCATTTTGCTTCTCTGTTGAGCAATGAGGAGTGTGCGTTAAAGGATTTGACCCAAAAAGTTATTTTCCTATTTGCACTCGCGTCCAGGGCCAGGGTTAGTGAGATCGTAGCCCTCTCGAGAGAGGCAGGTCATGTTCAGTTCCTGGATGGGGGAGAACTGAACCTGTTTCCGGATCCTACGTTTCTCGCCAAGAATGAGTTACCCACCAACAGGTGGGGTCCCTGGAGAATCTGCCCTCTGAAAGAAGATGCATCTCTATGTCCAGTAGAATGCCTAAAGGTCTATCTTCGTAGAAATTCAGACTTCAAGGGTGGTCAACTATTCAGGGGAGAAACATCAGGCTCAAATTTATCTTTGAATCAACTCAGAGCGAAAATCACATATTTTATTCGCAGAGCGGATCCTGACAGTACACCCGCAGGTCACGATCCGAGGAAAGTTGCCTCATCCTTAAATTTCTTTAATTGTATGGATTTTGAACATCTCCGTTCATACACTGGCTGGAAGTCTTCCAGAGTGTTCTTTCGCCACTATGCGAAGCAAGTAGAGGAACTAAAGAGATCTGTGGTAGCAGTGGGTCGCGTCGTTAACCCTACTGTTTAACTCTGCGAGGAACAGTGGTTTTAATTGGGACGATTAATTCCAGGGTGAGTGTGTAGTTACATACTGTACTACAAACTAAGTGAGGGCACTGAGTTGCCCACGTAGACTGTTCCATTTCCAAAGGTGAACCTAGCATAAGTGCAGACATGTGTGCCGAGCGTTTCTAACGCTAATGTGATTGATTTGTAATACAGACTTTTATGACTTTGATACCTCGGTATCTTAAAAGTGGCAATAATGTTTTTTCTTTCAGATAAACAAGTTCTGTTTACTATCATACTTATGCTTAAAGTTTTGGGTTATCCTCTTCTTATATATATATATATATATATATATATATATATATATATATATATATATATATATATATATATATATATATAATTGTTGTTAACCTGTCTATTTATTGTCTGTCAATAAACTGGTTCTTGAGAACCTTGCATCTCCTTCACCTGTGTCAATTTATTGGTATAATTGAGCATTCATTCTATGTACTTTATCTGGGATAATTCTAATAGAATTGTTCCTTTATGCAAGCTATGTTGCATTGGTTTATGCTTTCCCTTAACGGGAGGACTCCATCCCATAACGGGACGGTGGTGGATTTACAAGTTTTCTCCTATGCGGATATAAACCTTTGTCCAATACAAGTATTGTGCGGAGAACTGGTCGATATTTCATATTGACGCAGTGGTTCTTTACAAACTATGCTTTACTTAATATAGGGTGAGACCACTATATTGGCTTGCCTGGTATTCATACATAGGTATATGTACTCTTCGAGACTTTTCCAGAGTCTAGTAGGACTCTTCCCTGTAGGGGGCAGGAAGCTCTAACATGGTTTATGGTTAGTTGAAAAGATGTATAACGGTAACATCTTAGGTCTCTAGGTCTAGTCGACCGGGAAAAATTACCTCCGGGGAGTACGGCACATTCTGAGAATCCACAGATACAGTAATGCTCTGGTATACTTCCATCAGGACGACATGGCTTGAGCCCAAAAAACGGATTTTGAGCGAAGCGAAAAATCTATTTTTGGGTGAGAAAGGGCTGTAGGGCCCCTCCCTACATACAGTATCTGTAGCACCTCGTGTATCGCTACAAGGAATACAGATGGCGCCAGGATTGACGCCAGGCACGCTTACGAAACGAGAGAAGAGGGAGCCCTGGGAGCGGCTCCCCCTTTTTCTTTCCCGTTTTCGTTTTCTTGCCAATTGACCCCTTCGATGTGTTATCTCTGTTTGGGGTGCAGATTGCCATGTGGCGTGTCAAGAATACGTCCTCTGATATGTCGCGATATCCCTTTCATTAGGGATATTCGCTCCAGGAGTTAGAATTCTGGGTACCTTAAGGTAAATTCTCTGGGAATATCGCCGTAGTTGTAATATACCCTAGGAAGCTACCCTATAGGAACTTCCATCAGGACGACATGGCCATCTCACCCAAAAATAAATTTTTCGCTTCGCTCAAAATCCGTTATATATATATGTGTGTATATATATACAATTATATATATATATATATATATATATATATATATATATATATATATATATATATAAATATATACATATATATATATATATATATATATATATATATATATATATATATATATATATATAACCAAAAACCGATAAATTGGTTGGAACCTTTGAATGGGGACGCCTCTCCATGTCCTAAAATAAAACAAAGAAAATATGTTCATCTTTTCAATTGAGCGTCTTTTATCCTACATCCTAGATCTTTATACCTCCTACCTCTTACCTCCAACCTCCTACTTCCTACCATCCACATCCTACCTCTTACCTCTTACCATCTACTTCCTACTTCCTACCATCCACATCCTACCTCTTACCTCTTACCTCTTATCTCCTACCTCTTACCTTTTACTTTCTACTTCCTACCTCTGACCTCTTACCTCTTACCTTTTACCTCCTACCTTTTCTACACATTTTCTTTTGTACTCTGCCTCTTTCATTTCTTACCTTTCAACGCTTAATTCACTAGCATACCTTCTACTTCCTACCCGTTACCCGTCACCTCTTACTTACCTTTAGATTTACTTTTACATCTTACCACACGCCTTATTTGTTTACCTTTTACCTCCCTTACTATCTACCTCGTACCTCCTACATCCAAACCTTGACCGCCTATCTACAACTTATGATAATTTTTTACGTATTAGTATTACGTCCTAATCTGTACAATCAACTGCATTCCCCTCATCATTATATACATCAACATGGACATCTATCAAGTAACTTATCGTTCCTACAAGACGTACCTACATGCTACACGCCAACGTGTGATCTACATTAGTCTTTAACGCCGAGTCCTGTGACTGAAATGAAAGATAAGTCCATTTTAAAGTGGCTGGAAGAAGAGGAATGGGCCATGAAAGTACCGTACACCACACTACAGATCTTTGCAGATAATTGTGGAGGATAGAATAGAAATATGCACATTGTTCTACTTGCTCTGCAGCTAGTCCACTGTCTTCGGCTAACAAAAAGTAGAATTAATTTTTATATTATCTGACGCCTCCTACCTCCACTGCAATTACTCTTCATGGATATATCAGCATTGAAGCCCCAGAAAACTACCGGGAAATAATTCAGTTGTCAGTAGTTCCAACCAGGCTGAAAACTGTGTCATTAAATATACTGACTTCAAGGATATAATGGCTTTGACTGAAGTTGTCACTAAGAACACCATTGGCATAGACTTCTTTAAAAGGATCCCACAGTCGATGGTCAACATTGATCAACACATCTCTTACCACATCAAGTTGAGGTACAGCCAGTAGAACAGTGCCAGTGACATTGGAGTTACACCTTTAACTTATTCCAACTTGAATTTTATCCCAGGCTCTGCATGCTTGGGAATTAGTTTTTAATGCCTCCAAAAACTGGTAATAGGTACAATTCCTGAGTTGTCTGTTTGACAAGAAATTGATATGGTAAAATTTCCTAACAGGTGGACCTTCCCTAAGTCAAATATATGTGTGCTTTATCATATACCATATTGTTTAATCAACTTCACAAAGAGATAAATCCCTAGATCTTTAAACATTAGTAATCACACAGTGACTCATTTCTTAACCCACGATCTCGTAGGTGCATCACATATTCTAGTTATGGAATTATGCATAAATAAATCGTTTGTGGTATTAAAAGCCCTTACCTACACATACCAATATTTCAGTCAGTATTACCAACACATTCTAAAAAAATCAATTGATGAAAAAAAAAAAAAAATACTTGGCACATCGAGAACAATGCATACTGACTCCCTCTTTAATATTATTTACTTTTTAGTTATACGTATCAATTTCATATAGATATTTTCCTTTACCATCAAACAGCTATCTCAAAACAAACGGCTGAATCCTCAATTCTTCTGGATGTTTCAAAGTTCAAAGTTTTTTTATCTTGGATTATGCATTTGATAGTAAGCAGAAAATAACCCAATTTAACAAATTTAACAAATTTATTGTTTACTTTATGTTACTGTTTGATCGATAAAACTAACTATTAATAAACTCTAAAATCATCCAATATTTGTGTATGATAATTGTAAGGAACCATTTACACTTTTTGGAAAATAGGAAAAATAAGCCAATTGTGGTTGTGGGTATATATTATTTTTCTTAGATTATGTTTTCAAGTTGTCTTAATGTATATTGTTAAAGTAATTAGGAGATTCGTTATGCCAATCAAACTTCTTTCAATGCACAGTGTCACATAGAAATCACCAGATTTTGCTCTTTAAGCTTGTAATATTGACATATTCTCGAGATAAGGTTTTGTAATAAAAATGTCATGTCATATAATTAAGTATTTTTTTAAATTTAATATACGAATCGGTGATGAGCCGGAATGTAATATCCTGTTTACGTCTCCTGAAGGGGCACAAATAAATCGAAAATAAATGATAAAAAACTAGACATCTCCAAAAACAATGAATTTTTTTTTTTCTTCTTTTTTTCTGTTTTTTTAGGGGTGGGGAGGGGGGGTTTAAAAGAAAGCCCAGCTACTGATGAAAATATTATTAGTAGAATTCGATCCGTATAAATCTTCAGATATATTTAGATGAGAGCAGTGTACATGAGAACTTATTTTTTCAGGACTTGAAAAGTTAGAATATATTCTTTTATTATGACAAAATAGTCGTTGCTAAAAACAGGTTAATTTTTAGTAAAAAAGTAGTTGAAAGGTTCTTCGGTAAAGTAAAATAGATAAATATGAATAGATTTTGTTAAGAGTAACGGGACAACAGACGTCAGTATCAGCTTTCTTGATCTCCTCGTTGAAATTTGTCTAGGATTAAGGAATGTAGCTTTGGTAGATATAGAGCGATTACTGCTCTCTCTCTCTCTCTCTCTCTCTCTCTCTCTCTCTCTCTCTCTCTCTCTCTCTCTCTCTCTCTCTCTCTCTCTCTCTCTCTCTCTCTCCCTCTCTCTCTCTCTCTCTCTCCTTCGGTTAATTAATAAATGTTAACTCAATATCTTTTTATGGAATGAATTATCTGTTTTGAATAGGTCATGTTTTAAATGATAATTGTAGACGCTATATTCTCACTCATTGATATGGCACTTGGTAAAAGATTTGGTACAAAACGGTCTATTTGCTAAACACTTGGATCTTCTTTCATCACTTTTCAAAGTGAATTAAGAAAGTCCTTATCATCAGCAACGCCGTGAATAGTTCTCCTTATCATACCAACTTCCATACCTTGTCTAAACATATCTTGATATAACAGTGAGAACACGTACATGATAATATGATATCTTTCTTTGTAAGGGCTGAGAAAAAAGACAAAACTTACATATTTTCGACATTCACCGGAGGAACAAAATCTTAATCTTTTAAGCAGATTATTAAACCATAAAAATATAACATCCCCCGGTATGATGAGAGAATCTGATGATGGCTCAGAGAACAGAATTCCATAGATATCTTTTATTACTTAACAAGTTGAAAACTGTTTTTATATCTCACCTTATTCCATTGAAAACCTCTTATAATATATTTAATGTTATGAAATTTCTTGTTATACATGCAACCAATTTTTGTCATGTATAGAAGCGGCTTTCTGTGTCTTCCAAGAAAAACGTTTGGTCGATATATCATTATAGATTTCCATATCCTTAAGCACTTGGCTGCCTTGCTTAGTATGCTGTCTAAGATACATCGGCAAAATTTGTTATCATTTGTAGCTGTATATAAAAGTAAACGATGACGACGATTGATTGATAAAGATGGTGTTATCTTAATGATTTATTAAGTAGATTACGAATTAAGTGACTCCTTGTAATCCAACTATTCAAACACGGCAACAGTAAATTTTCTATTTGCCATGAGGGTAATTGTCATAAAGTAAGCCGATATAAAACAGTCTTATAGATATACTTAAATAAGTGTTCATCACAGAATACCTTTTTCATTCTCAAGAAGCTGAAAAGTAAGGATTTACAAGAACTGGATATGCATCATTTGCTGGTGAAAGATATGATAAGTAGAAGCGATTGTAAATTGTATTGGCAATAAGTGGTGTTTGTATCGAATACATCACCAAATGGTGTGTATGAGAACGAGAGTGGAAGCAAATGTAATAAAGAAAAGGGAAGATAGTATGTTAAAAAAAATGCAATATGTAATAAGGGAAAATATAATCAGTTTATCTCAATGGATAATTGCATAAATATATAGAATGGGACATTAAAGGTTAGTCAATTCTTCTTCCTAGACGTAAATTATAGACATTTGGTACAAGTGATAGAAAGTGAGAGGTACCGATGATGCCTGTATATAGCGTGTCTAAGGGACCGGGCGTCAAAAATGACGAAATATTTTGAAAACAGTCGATTCTTAGTGAATCAACCATCGAATACTTCGTCGTCATGGCGACCCACACACGAAGTTTTTTTTTAAGAAAAGCTTATTCAGTGTGTACTCAATATAGATTTGCGTGTATAGTGAAGTATTATCTAAATGAAACAGTGAATCGGATATTTCTTAATTAAAAGATAATAAAAAACGATGGGTTACTAGAAAGTAAGTGTAATTCAGAACATCTGAAGGAAAACGAACAGTTCTGGAAATGTAGGGTCTTATCTTGTCCATATAATTGCTAAGACTATAACACCATTGCAATTCTGGGAACAACATTCCGAATTTGTGAGTAAAGGAGTTTGCAGTCGGTTGTAGGATTTTTTTCTATACTGCATATTACTAATTATAGTTCTTAGTAATTTGATTGCAAATTATACAATACTGAAATGTGTAGCTATATCCAGGTAAACAGCACAGATACTCAAATGCATTATAGAGAACTTATATCTGAGTGAAACCGTTTTCTTGTATTTCTTGATATATTTCTTGATAGTGTTCATTGTTTTTGGAATAGACCAATCTTTCACTTATAGTATTCTAATGATATAAATTTTCAATGAGGAAGAATAACAAAAGTATTTTCCTTGATATAATTGACCTTATGTGTGAAAAGGAAGTTATTTTAATGTTATTAAATTTCCTAATGATATCTTTGAATTATGTTTAACCAATCCCCAGGAACAGAATATTATCCCATGTAATGGCAATTTTTCTTAAATTTCACTACCACTTTATATATAATACACAGAATTTTTTTTAACGATTTTCCTTTCTACTAATTTTCAAGAACAAAAATCTCCCTAGAACAGCGATTGCTTGTCCTGTACGAAAGGTTACCATCGGAATGCAAAAAAAAAAAAAAAAAAAAAAAAAAAAAAGAGGCATACTAAATATTCGAAAACTAGATAAAATGCTACAAAAGTTATTAAAAGTAAATTCTATTCATAACTTCAGTATCATATGATAAAAAAATATAGAAAAACAGAGAAAAAGCGTTATGCCCTATAAAAGTAATTCTATGTTTCACATATTGATATATTTCTTGTTTTTACCGTCATTAAAAATTAATCAAACAAAACAATGCTGGATAATCATGATAATGAGTATTGAAAGGTGACTGAAAAGCCTTTTATACAAAGACATTTCAGTATCAAGGACAATGAAGGATTATACTTGACAATAAAAAGAAACAAAATATATAATGCTCCACAGGTTACAAGTTCTAAAAACCATACGTGTTATATATGATTCAACTAACAGGAAAAAGGCATTCTCGATATATCGCAAATCAGGTTTGGAAATTGCTGTTATTATTATGTAAAAGGAGTTGTTTTATATCTGTAATTGCACATGAATGGATATCAATGAATACATTTAAATAAACATTTGTTCGGGTTTGATTGTATTGAAAATATTTATTTCATTCTTTAGCAAACACTTTACCAGGTACTATCCTCTGAAGAGAAGAGAAGAATACGGAAAATATATGGACAATAAAATTCCTGAGAAGCAAATACATTTAGATCAGAATTAATTAGAGAGGTTCTCTAACGAGAGGATATATATTTTCATCGTAACTAATGTTTCTTGGCGAAGGGAAGAAAGTCGTCCTTGATTAATGGTGTTGAAACTCTAATTAACAGGAAAATGTGTTTCAATTTCTGGTTGTCATTCATTTAGTTGTATTTTGATTCAGTTTCGTATATGTAAATTTACGTTATTTTAAAGTATTGAATTTTCATTCCACGTAGTTTTCTTACGATGTCCTATGTAAACTTATGAAAAGGTATGCTGTATGACACAGGCAAGGGATTGCATCATGTTTCCACGTGGTTGGAAAATGTATCAAGTTTCTAAACTAAGGTTTACTTCTTTTGTTACAAGAGAAGGTGGGCGGAGTTATCTGAGAGAGTTGCCTCGCTAAACAACGATAGTATCTCTTCTTCAAATTGCTAAGTTGGCAACCTTACTCCGCTAGAGCCATACCCCCACGCTACGAGAATCATTTAATAGAAATTTCTGGAATGAATTAAGTTAATATATAAAGAACTAACAATGAATAGGAGGTAAGGAGATCCAACCTAATCCTCAGAAGAGCCATCGTCCGATAGTCCTGTCCAGCATCTATCCAGCACTACGTGCATACCGTCTCCTCTCCAACGTGCATAGTATATCCTCTCAGACATGAATAGTGATTTCTCTCCAACATATACCGTGTTTAGTGTTGTTCAAACACTGGTGATATTATTGTGTGTCTAAGTTGAAAGTGTAGTGCTTTAATGAAAGTACATATTACAAGATAATTTTTTTTTGATTGGCCCTGTGTATTTTGGAAAAAAGGTGAAGTATATGTAATTTTACTTAACCATTCGGTAATCTTGTGTGAGCCAAAGGACATGAGACTATCACTTAAGTATATGTAAGTGTAATTTTGATTTATTTTTTATAGTGTTAAGGTGTCAACTTTTTTCATTAATTGTCAAAATAAAATATTTTCATGAATTAATTTCTAGTGAAACAAGTGATCGTATGACTTTTCAAAATATAATTTTTCTCTTAGTCTAAGGCCTAGTTCAGATTTAATATTTCGAATGATTTATTTTGGTTTTAATTTTTTGGAATATGTTATGTTTTTTATAGAATATATCAATTTTTGTAAAGTGTGTATTATTTCGATCACCAATACTTTTCTCAGTGTTTTGCTCATATCCCCTGACTAAGAACTGAAGGAAGAGGTTGATTCAAGAATAGTTCTTGTTAAAAGTAAAGTAATTACCCAGCTTTTGTTTTGAATGTACCTTAAAAAGACCTTTCAGATATTCAGTGTTCATATATATTATGGCCTGGGAGTTGCGTATTTTTCTCAGAGCTCTGACGTTTTCCCTTGTGTATCAGATTATGTAATATAAAGCAGGTGAGTTTGGGAGCTCAGGATTTACATAATCCACTAGTCGTAATATACTGTATATATATATATATACATATATATATATATATATATATATATATATATATATATATATATATATATATATATATACACAGTATACAGTATACAGTATATATATACATATGTACAGTATATCTATCTATCTATATATATATATATATATATATATATATATATATATATATATATATATATATATATATATATATATACTGTATATATACTATATATATATATGTATATATATACTATATATATGTAAACATATATATATATATATATATATATATACTGTATATATATATATATATATATATATACTGTATATATATATATATATATATATATATATATATATATATATACAGTATATATATATATATATATATATATATATATATATATATATACAGTATATATATATATATATATATATATATATATATATATACAGTATATATATATATATATATATATATATATATATATATATATATATATATATATACAGTATATATATATATATATATATATATATATATATATATATATATGATATATATATATATATATATATATATATATATATATATATATATATATATATTTATAACAGATTTTGAGCGAAGCGAAAAATCTATTTTTGAGTGAGATGGCCATGTCGTCCTGATGGAAGTTCCTATTGGGTAGCTTCCTAGGGTATATTACAACTACGGCGATATTCCCAGAGAATTTACCTTAAGGTACCAGAATTCTAACTCCTGGAGCGAATATCCCTCGTGAAAGGGATATCGCGACATATCAGAGGACGTATTCTTGACACGCCACATGGCAATCTGCACCCCGAACAGAGATTACGTATCGCAGGGGTCAATTGGCAAGAAACGAAATCGGGAAAGAAAAAGGGGGAGCCGCTCCCAAGGCTCCCTATCTCCCGTTTCGTAAGCGTGCTGTCAGGGAATTCCTTAGACATTTTTCCCTGGTAAAGATAGCACTGCTTATTTGTGATTAGGTATGGTAAAACAAATTCAGAAATTCAGAAATAAAGTTTAATTACAATTCATAATTTATTAACACCACTATGGATTATGAAATTGAAAGATATAATACTGAAATAAAGAAATAAACAAATGACGAACAATAAAAATATTAATTAACTTATCTGTCTGACACCCTTTTAATATCCATTACCAAAATAATAAATCACCAAATGGTGTTGTTACGAATAAATACCTCAACAATTGCTCAAGAAAAATAAACCTTACAACACAGAACATAACACAAGTCACTGTTCATGGGTCTCTGACATTTATCATACGCTAAATAACACAAATTTGGATTTCGGATTCAGAGTCACTTATATAACGTATGCTTCGATGTAACAGCGGGAACCTGTGATTATAGTTCGAGTATTTATAAAAAGTGCATCTCTTGGTTCGGGATTGCTTAAGGTCGTGCACTGTTTCCCCAAGGGTCGAGGATTACCCTAGTGCACGGCTAGGTGATTATAACGTGACTAAAGAAAATACAAAATTTATCTTTCAAAGTCTATTATGAAACTGAAAATACAAGGATAAAATCGTTAACAGAAACTCCGCAAATACGGTAACTTCAAAACCAATCAATAGATGGCGTTACTAACATGAAATTCCCTTACACGTGCCTGGCGCCAATCCTGGCGCCATCTGTATTCCTTGTAGCGTACACTAGGTGCTACAGATACTGTATGTAGGGAGGGGTCCTACACCCCTTTCTTAGAAAGGGAAGGGCGGGTCCATCAGGACGACATGGCCATCTCACCCAAAAATAGATTTTTCGCTTCGCTCAAAATCCGTTTTTTGGGCTCAAGCCATGTCGTCCTGATGGAAGTATACCAGAGCATTACTGTATCTGTGGATTCTCAGAACGTGCCGTACTCCCCGGAGGTAATTTTTCCCGGTCGACTAGACCTAGAGACCTAAGATGTTACCGTTATACATCTTTTCAACTAACTATAAACCATGTTAGAGCTTCCTGCCCCCTACAGGGAAGTCCTACTAGACTCTGGTCAAGTCTCGATGAGTACATATACCTATGTATGAATACCAGGCAAGCTAATATAGTGGTCTCACCCTATATTAAGTAAAGCATAGTTTGTAAAGAACCACTGCGTCAATATGAAATATTGACCAGTTCTCCGCACAATACTTGTATTGGACAAAGGTTTATATCCGCATAGGAGGAAACTAGTAAAACCGCCATCGTCCCCTTATGGGACGGAGTCCTCCCGTTAAGGGAAAGCATAAACCAATGCAACATAGCTTGCATAAAGGAACAATTCTATTAGAATTATCCCAGATAAGGTACATAGAATAAATGCTCAATTATACCAATAAATTGACACAGGTGAAGGAGACGCAAGGTTCTCAAGAACAAGTTCATTGACAGACAATAAACAGACAGGTTAACCACAATTATATATATATATATATATATATATATATATATATATATATATATATATATATATATATATATAATATATATAAGAAGAGGATAACCCAAAACTTTAAGCATAAGTATGATAGTAAACAGAACTTGTTTATCTGAAAGAAAAAACATTAAATGCCACTTTTAAGATACCGAGGTATCAAAGTCATAAAAGTCTGTATTACAAATAAATGACATTAGCGTTAGAAACGCTCGGCACACATGTCTGCACTTATGCTAGGTTCACCTTTGGAAATGGAACAGTCTACATGGGCAACTCAGTGCCCTCACTTAGTTTGTAGTACAGTATGTAACTACACACTCACCCTGGAATTAATCATCCCAATTAAAACCACTGTTCCTCGCAGAGTTAAACAGTAGGGTTAACGACGCGACCCACTGCTACCACAGATCTCTTTAGTTCCTCTACTTGCTTCGCATAGTGGCGAAAGAACACTCTGGAAGACTTCCAGCCAGTGTATGAACGGAGATGTTCAAATTTAAGGATGAGGAACTTTCCTAGTACTTAATGCAGGCAACTTTCCTCGGATCGTGACCTGCGGGTGTACTGTCAGGATCCGCTCTGCGAATAAAATATGTGATTTTCGCTCTGAGTTGATTCAGAGATAAATTTGAGCCTGATGTTTCTCCCCTGAATAGTTGACCACCCTTGAAGTCTGAATTTCTACGAAGATAGACCTTTAGGCATTCTACTGGACATAGAGATGCATCTTCTTTCAGAGGGCAGATTCTCCAGGGACCCCACCTGTTGGTGGGTAACTCATTCTTGGCGAGAAACGTAGGATCCGGAAACAGGTTCAGTTCTCCCCCATCCAGGAACTGAACACGACCTGCCTCTCTCGAGAGGGCTACAATCTCACTAACCCTGGCCCCGGACGCGAGTGCAAATAGGAAAATAACTTTTTGTGTCAAATCCTTTAACGCACACTCTTCATTGCTCAACAGAGAAGCGAAATGAAGAACTTTGTCTAAAGACCATGAAATGGCCTTTGGAGGTGCTGATGGTCTGAGCCTAGCGCAGGCTTTCGGAACTTTATTAAAGATCTCGTTACCTAGGTCGACCTGTAAGGCATATAGAATGGGTCTTGTCAAAGCAGACTTACACGCTGAAATCGTGTTAGCTGCCAATCCTTGACCATGGAGGTGGATGAAGAAAGATAAGCAGAAGTCTGTCGAGATCTCCTGCGGATTCTTCGCCTTGACAAAGGCCACCCATTTTCTCCAAGATGACTCATATTGCCTTCTAGTAGATTTGCACTTATATTCCTCTAGGAAGTCTATGCTGGCTTTCGAAATCCCGAAACGCTTTCTCACCGCTAGGGAGAGAAAATCATGAGCTGCAGGGTCCGGATTTTCTGTAATGAAGCGCAGACAGTCGACTTCTGGACTCGCTGGGTCAGAACTGGATCTGGTAGCGGTACAAACTTCAGCTGTAGTTCCAATGCCAGGGGGAACCACACGCTGTTCGGCCACTTGTGGGCCACTATTGCCGCTACCCCCTTGAAGGATCTCAGTTTGTTGACGACCCTCAACAGAAGGTTGTGAGGAGGGAACAGATAAATCCTGGACCATCTGTTCCAGTCGAGGGACATCGCGTCCACTGCTTCCGCTAAGGGGTCCTCGTACGGGGACACGTACAGGGGCAACTTCTTGTTGTCTTTCGTCGCAAAGAGGTCTATCTGCAGTTCTGGGACTTGATTCAGAATGAAGGAGAATGATCCTGCGTCTAAGGACCATTCCGACTCTATCGGTGTGAACCTGGATAGAGCGTCCGCTGTCACATTGCGGACTCCTTGAAGGTGAACTGCCGACAGGTACCACTTCTTCTTTTCCGCCAATCGGAAGATGGCCAACATCACCAGGTTTAGATGTGGTGACCTCGATCCTTGTCGATTCAAGCATCTCACAACTACCTCGCTGTCTATCACCAACCTTATGTGGATCGAGTGACGCGGGGAAACTTTCTTTAAGGTAAGGAGCACTGCCATAGCTTCTAGAAAGTTTATGTGAAAGGTCTTGAATAGCTTGGACCAAGTCCCCTGGACTTTTTTCCGATGAGAGTGACCTCCCCATCCCTCCTTCGAGGCGTCTGAGTGAATTGTCACCGACGGGGGAGGTGGCTGAAGAAGAACCGACTTCTTTAGTTGTCTGGCTTGGGACCAAGGCCTGAGAAGAGTACGTAGCCGAAGCGGAACTGGTCTTCTTAGATCTCTTCGCGCGTTTGATGCATAACTTCTCCAAACTCCGGTTGCATCCTTTAGCTGTGCTCTTAGCACTGGGTCTGTCACCGAAGCAAACTGGAGAGAGCCCAGTACCCTCTCCTGTTCGCATCTCCTTTCGGAATCTAGAAGTCTCTTGACAGAACCCGCTATCTCCTTCCTTTTCTTCGCCGGGATGGAGAAACGGTGTGACATTAGGTCCCAGTGGATTCCCAGCCACTGGAACTTTTGAGATGGAGAAAGTCGAGACTTTTTTCTGTTGATCTTGAAACCTAGGTACTCTAGGAACTGGATCACTTGACTGGAAGCTTGCAAGCATTCTGTCTCGGATGCTGCCCACACCAACCAGTCGTCCAGGTAGGCTACTACCTGAATTCCCTTTAGGCGTAAATGTTTGAGAGCTACGCTCGCAAGCTTCGTAAAAATCCTTGGGGCTATGTTTAGCCCGAATGGCATGGCTCTGAAGGCGTATAGTCTTCATTGTAGCCTGAACCCTAGGTAGGGGGATAGTCGACGGTTGATTGGAATGTGCCAATAGGCGTCTGACAAGTCTATAGAGACGGAATATGCCCTCTTGGGCAGTAAGGTCCTTATGTGTTGCAGTGTTAGCATCTTGAATTTGCAATTCACTATGAACTCGTTGAGTGACGACAAGTCCAGAATGACTCTGAGCTTTTCCGAGTCTTTCTTGGGAACACAAAACAGCCTCCCTTGGAATTTGATGGACTTCACCTTTCGGATCACATTTTTCTCCAACAGTTCTTGGACGTACTCCTCCAGAACGGGGGTGGAGTGTTGGAAAAACTGAAGGCACGGGGGTGGAGTGCTGTACCAGCTCCAGCCCAGTCCATTCTTGAGTAGGCTGTGGGCCCAGGGATCGAAGGTCCACCGATCCCGAAATTTCAGAAGTCTCCCTCCTACCGGTATCATCCCACTTGGACTGCCGTCCTGAGGTCTTGCCTCCCTGACCACGACCACCCCTGAATCCCCTTTCCCTTAAGGGGCACCTAGACGAGCCTCTGGCTGCTCCTCTTGGCTTTGCTCGAAAGGAAGTAGACTGCCCTTCGAACGATGGGGGTGAATACCGTGGACTGTGTCGACACGGCCTGGGGTACCCACTGAAAAGTGGTCGGGGTTTGTGCCACGATCTGGGGCACTGGAGGCAATGGCAATTGCAGTTGCTGTTGCTGTCTAAAAGGCTTGGCTGGCCGAGACGGTAGCCTAGTCCTCATAGTCTTCCTCTTTGGTTGAGGACCCTCATCCGGGGAAGACTTTCTTTTGATAGCCAGGCCCCACTTCTGGAGAAGGTTTCTATTCTCCAAGGCGGCCTTATCAACTACTTCTTTGACCAAATCGGTAGGGAAAAGGTCTTTGCCCCAAATGTTGGAGGAGATTAGTTTCCTTGGCTCGTGCCTCACCGTAGCCGAGGTGAACACGAACTCCCTACAAGCTCTCCTCGCCTTGACGAAGCCATAAAGGTCCTTCGTCACTGTGGCCAGATGAGTCTTGGCCACTACCATGAACATTTCATGGACCTTGGGGTCACTTGCCATCGTCTCAAGAGTAGTCTGAAGAGACATTGAGGCAGCCAGTCTTTCTTTTGTCTCGAACTCTCTCTGCAAGAGAAAGTCAGACAGCTTAGGGAGGTCCTCGCCGAACAGACGTCCGGCGATATCAGCCTCCAACTTCCCAACTGAGAACGTAAGATGGACGTCCTTCCAGTCTTTGTGGTCCATAGGCAGGACCAGCGACAAGGGTTTACACTCCTCCAGGGAGGGGCAAGGCTTGCCGGCCTCGACTGCTTTTAGGACAGCCGCAAACCCTTTCTGTAAAAAGGGGAAGGCTCTAGCAGGAGAGTACACAAAGGAAGGGAGCTTCTTGCTCAATGCAGCTACCTTTGAGTTAGAGAAGCCCCTCTCTTTCAACGAGGATGAAAGCAGAGCTTGAGCCTTAGTATGGTCCATCACTATGACCTCCTTCGGCTCTGTCTCCTCCTTTGAAGCTGGTTCCTTCCTCAGCCGGACATAACAGTCCGGATATGATGCCTTGCTGGGCCAGAATTCCACCTCCTCTAGGGGAACTGAGCCCAACTTATCCGAGATGACGATCTTTCCAGTCGTCATCGGCATGTGCTCAGCATACCTCCATGGTTTAGCATCTGAGCACAAGGGAAGGTCTTTCACATTGAGCCTTTTCTGGGGCCCTTGTGACTCTGCAAGGCTCTGCATCCGCAGTTCCATTGCAGCCGCCTTCTCCTGATTCTCCTTCTGCATTTGTTGGATCATTCC
>NC_090729.1:73533265-73540765 GCF_036898095.1 Palaemon carinicauda
TGAGGTCCACCTCAAAGGCGTACAGAAGAGGTCTAGTTAGAGCCGACTTACACGCGGTTATCGTTGTGGAACCCAGGCCTTGTTCATGTAGGTAGATGAAGAAAGAGAGACAGAAATCTATCGATATTTCTGTTGGTTTCTTTGTTTTCACAAAGGACACGCATTTCTTCCAAGATGATTCATATTGTCTCCTAGTTGAACTTAACTTGTACTCTTCAATGAAGTCGACCTCGTCCTTCGAGATCCCAAACTTTTTGTTCGCTGCTAGGACGAGAAAATCGTGAGATGTAGGTTGTTGATTCTTGAGGATGAAGCGTAAACAGTCAACTTCTGAACCAGTTGTGATAACACTGGGTTCAGCAGAGGAAACAGCTTCAGTTTCAATTCTAGAACTAGAGGGAACCAATTGCATTTGGGCCATTTGGGGGCCACTACTGCAGCTGTCCCTCTGAAGGATCTTAGCTTGTCGAGGACTCTTAGCAGGAGATTGGTTGGTGGAAACAGGTAAATCCGATTCCATCTGTTCCAGTCAAGAGACATGGTGTCTATCGCTTCTGCTTGAGGGTCCATGTAAGGGGCTATGTAATGAGGTAGTTTCTTGTTGTCGCTCGTCGCGAAGAGGTCGATCTGCAGTTTCGGGACTTTTTCCAAGATGAAGGAGAATGAGTCTGCGTCTAGGGACCATTCTGTCTCTATGGGCTTTCGTCTGGATAGAGCATTCGCCGTCACATTGTGGAACCCTTGAAGGTGAACTGCTGATAAGTGCCATCCTCTCTTCCTTGCCAGGTAGAAGATGGCTAACATCATATGATTCATGTGAGGTGATCTCGAGCCTTGTCTATTTAGACATTTTACTATCACATCGTTGTCCAGGACCAACCTGATGT
The DNA here is from genome assembly GCF_036898095.1 of Palaemon carinicauda. NCBI lineage: Eukaryota > Metazoa > Arthropoda > Malacostraca > Decapoda > Palaemonidae > Palaemon > Palaemon carinicauda. Next base: position 73,534,153 of record NC_090729.1, read on the forward strand.
GGATTGCTCTGCGAGGGGATAGTTTCTTTCACGTTAGGAAGACTGCCATGGCCTCCAAGATGTTGATGTAAAAGGTTTTGAACTGGTGGGACCAATTCCCTTACACTTTTCTATCGTAAGAATGGCCTCCCCATCCTTCCAGGGAGGCGTCCGTGTGTATCCCCACTGATGGTTGTGGTGATTGCAGGGGAATTTTCCACGCTAGGCTCTTGGCTGTTGACCACGGCCTTAAGAGCATGCGCAATTGGGTCGGGGTCAACCTTAGTTGATCTCTTCGAGCGTTTGATGCGTATCTTCTCTAGACTTCTGACGCATCCTTTCACCGTGCTTTTAGCACCGGGTCTGTCACTGCTGCAAACTGGAGAGAGCCCAATACTCTTTCCTGTTGGTGTCTTGAATTCCTCTTTTATCGGATAAGTCTCTTGACAGCCCCTGCTATATCTCTCCTCTTCTTGAATGGAATGGAGAGGTGGTGTGACTTTAAGGTCCATTGGATTCCTAACCATTGGAACATCTGAGCTGGAGAAAGGCGAGACTTCTTGCGATTGATCTCGAAGCCCAGGTGCTCCAGGAACTGGATCACCTTTCTGGCCACTTGCAGACAAGTAGTCTTGGATGCTGCCCACACCAGCCAATCGTCTAGATATGCTACTACTTGAACTCCCTCGGAGCGTAGTTGCTGGTCGATTGTATCTGCTAGCTTTGTGAATATCCTTGGGGCTATGTTTAGTCCAAAGGGCATCGCTCTGAAGACAAATTTTGTCTTCTTTAGCTTGAAACCTAGGTAGGAGGAGAGGGGGCGACTGATTGGTAGGTGCCAGTAAGCCTCTGCCAGGTCTATTGAGACTGTGTACCCACCTTTCAGTAGAAGGGTCCTTATGTGTTGCAAGGTAAGCATCCGAAACTTGTTGTTCTCGATGAACTTGTTGAGTGGAGACAAGTCTAGAATGACTCTTAGTTTGTCTGAGTCTTTCTTGGGAACACAAAACAGCCTTCTCTGGAACTTGATGGACTTCACTTTCCTTATTACCTTCTTGTTCAAGAGTTCTGAGGTATATTCTTCCAACAAGGGGGTGGATTGTTGGAAGAATTCTGAAAAAGGGGGTGGAATTTCGTTCCATCTCCACCCGAGTCCATTTGTGATTAGGCTGTGGGCCCAGGAATCGAAGGTCCAACGATCCCGAAAGTGAAAAAATCTGCCCCCTACCTGGAACCCCTCATTGCTTAGGGGTTCCTGAGGACTTGTTTCCGTGACCGCATCCTCCTCTGCCCCTTGGGGGGTTTCCGGAGGAACCTCTTCTTAGGCCTCTACCTTTGTAAGGCCGAAAGGAGGTCGAGTGCCTCTCAAAGCCTGGGTTAAACACAGGTGACTGAACTACCAGCTGTTGAGGGACCATCTGGAAGGTGGTTTGCGGCTGGGCTACCATTTGAGGCCCCATGGCCATGGTCACGGCCGGAAGTTGTGCAGGTCTACGCGGTCTTCCTGCCTTCTTGTTCTTAGGCTGGGGACCTCCGTCTAAGGAAGACTTCCTCTTTGAAGATATGCCCCACTTTTGGAGAAGGTTCCTGTTCTCCGTGGCTGCTTTGGCAATGACTTCTTGGACCACTTCCTGTGGAAAAAGGTCCTTGCCCCAGATGCATGATGAAATCATTTTTCTGGGCTCGTGTTTCACCGTTGCTACGGCGAACACGTGCTCTCTACAGGTTTTCCTTGACCTGACAAAAGCATACAAGTCCTTCACGAGGGTACCCATGTGAGACCTAGCTAAGACGATGTACATGTCTGGGGCGTTATGTAGGCCTGCAAACATTTCCAAACAGTTCTGATGAGACAGGGAGGTGGCAAATCTTTCTTTCATCTCCTGTTCCCTTCTAAAGAGATGATTTGGCAACTTTGGAAGGTTCTCGTTGAACTGTTGGCCTACTATCTCTGGATCCAACTTCGAGACGGAGAAGGTTAGATGTACTTCTTTCCACTTCTCCTCGCATAGCTAGAGATAATGGTTTACATTCCTCTAGGATTGGGCAGGATTTGCCCTCTTTGACTGCTTTAATGACACAGTCGAGGGCTTTCTCCGAAAAGGGGAAAGCTCTGGAGGAAGGAGCAATAAAGGTTGGATGATTCTTGCTCAATGCTGAGACTTTGGAGTTGGTGTATCCAGCTCCTTTCAGGGTCTTGGTAAGGATGGCCTGAGCTTTGTCATGTTCGAAGACAATGACTTCCTTTGGTACCGTTTCTTCACGGGATGCAGTTTCATCCCGCAGTCTCACGTAACAGTCTGGGTTGGCTGAAAAGCTGGGCCAGAACTCAAGATCTTCAAGTGGCTTGGCCCCTAACCTCTCAGAGATGAATAGCTTCCCATCCATCATGGGCATATGCTCCGTATACCTCCAAGGGTTAGTTTCGGAGCAGTGAAGGAGGTCTGATACTTTAAGGGGTCTAGTAGAGCCCCTGGAAGTTCCAGGGCGGATCCTTTCTTTTACCTCTCTCTTCGTCTGTTGGATGACCTGTTTCATCTCCTCCTGTTCCTTCCGGAACACTTCCAACATCTGCTGGATCGACGATAGGAGCGCTTCGCTCGTGTCAACCTGTGTAGTCATTTGGGGAGTTTGGGCTGAAGAGGTTGACGGCATAGGTTGATATGCCGTCACGGTGAACTGGGGGTCCTCAGTTACCCGCGAAACAGATCCTTCTTCCTCCGTTGGTGGTTGAACCACGTTTTCTTCAGGGCCTTCTTGTAGTAGGTCCTGTTCAGTGTAAGTAGACACTTCCGACATCCGTTCCTGGTGGATGTCCATGCCTTCAAGTGCCTTATGGATGTCCGCGTCAATCTTCAGTTGGATGAAGGGAGGCTGGACCTGTTCCTGGGGCACTACTGCACTAGGTTGAGCTTTAGGGAACAGAAGGCACCTGAGAGATTCGTTGGGCAGGTAAGGTCCCGGAGAGTTCTTTTGGAACCCTCTTACCCACCTACGAAGGGTTTCCCTTGCTGTATCCGTAGCCTCTGTGGAGGCAGGGATGGCTTCTCCAAAGCCGTTGGTCAGCAAGGTCGAGCAGTTGGAGCAACCCTTCAGGTCCCAATACCTCAGGGATCCAGATACGATGCAGAGGGGGGCATGAGACCTGCACACCGTATGCCCACAAAAGTCCCTACTCTTGTGGTTGCAGAACACATCTGCAGACGTCACCATTGGCTCCTCCTGTAAGGGAAAACGATTTGATGAATATTCAGTTGTTTATAACATTGATATAAATGCATACGTTTAATAGTAATAATTACTCTTGTAATTAATAGCTTAGGATAGTAAGCTAGAAAGGAAATAGGAAAGACACATATCTGTGTTTCCTCTCCCAGGCAATCGCTGTGACCTCCGTCAATATTAATATTTAGATTACCGTAGAGACGGGGTTAGTAAATATTTATACTAACTTCTCAGCCTGTAGCATATTGATATTGATCGGTGTTTTATATGGGTCCCGATGATCAAAGGATTCATCTGGGTGTTGAGGGGATTACTCAACTTCAACATGGTATGCAGTCCCAACAATAGACTGTGATAGGGTACACAGAGTATGTTAAAAATTACTTGTACTACTCTATTGTTGTATACTGTAGTTTTACCGGTACACTACCTGGGTTAGGTTAGTATCTGGCGGCACTAACTGATAGAGATAGAGAAAGAATGGAAAGGAGGGTTTTCTATTACATATTATGGTTTAGCAAAATAACTGGAAGTGTAGGAGGACTATCCTGCCGCCTACTGTCTCCTTGCCAGAATGAGAGTTCTAATGGAAGGGGAGGAATCCATTTGATTCTAGCTTCCATCCATGAAAATTGCGAGTTTGCTTCCAAAAATTACCTGACAAAATGTAAGTTATTTTACACAAATTTACTTGATTCCATATTGTTCACAGTATTGATATTCTTCTCTGTGATTACGGTTCATTTTCCCTTTGTCTACACTTACACGGAGTAGTCTGGCCTATTCTTTACATATTTTCCTCTGTCCTCAAACACCTGACAACACTGAGATTAGCAAAAATTCTTCTCTCAATTGGTTAACTACTGCACTGTAATTGTTCAGTGGCTACTTTCCTCTTGGTAAGGGTAGAAGAGACTTTTTAGTTATGGTAAGCAGCTCTTCTAGGAGAAGGACACTCCAAAATCAAACCATTGTTCTCTGGTCTTGCATAATGCCATAGCCTCTGTACCATTATCTTCCACTGTCTTGGGGTAGAGTTCTCTTGTTTGAGGGTACACTCGGGCACACTAGTCTACCTTATTTCTCTTCCTCTTATTTTGTTAAAGTTTTGATAGCTTAAATATGAAATACTATTTTAATGTTGTTACTGTTCCTAAAATATTTTATTTTAATTGTTAATTACTTCTCTTATTACCTTGTTTCCTTTCCTCACTGGACTATTTTGCCGGTTAAAGCCTCTGGGCTTATAGCATCTTGCTTTTCCCACTAGGGTTGTAGCTTAGCAAGTAGTAGTAGTAGAAGTAGTAATAATAATAATAATAATAATAATAATAATAATAATAATAATAATAAAGTTTTCTATTTTTGGTCTCATATTTAGCCTACAGCGCAGAAGGCTATATTGGTTTCGCGAATGGGACTATCACTACTTGAAAGATAGGAAATTGATGAAATAAGAAGAATGGCAGACATATTAATATCAACTCAACCCTAATATCTAGTAAAGTTTGTGACCTATATATATATATATATATATATATATATATATATATAAATATATATATATATATATATATATATATATATATATATATATATATATACATATATATATATATATATATATATATATATATATATATATATATATATAAAATGGCTGTAATTTGTCTCCCAGTGCTCAAATAAAATAAGTAATGTAGTAAGAACCGCTGGATATCACCTTAGGAACACTGTTTTTGTAAGGAAGTATCTGTAAAGAAACTTGTGATTAACTGTGTCAATACCAGAATTGACTACTGTAACTCCATCTACTACAATTTACCTAAAGTGCGACTTAAGATATTACAAAACATTATAAACAGAGGAGCAAACATGATGAAAGGTGTCTCATCCCGAGAGAGGATCATTCCTACACTAATTGAATTACACTGACTGCCTATCAAAGCTAGAATAGGGTTTAAGATATGTGCAATAACCCACCAATTCCTCGGAGCCGGACGTACAAAATATCTAAGAGAATCGCTACATATCGTGCAGCCAACAAATCGCGCAGAGACGAGAATAGTTGCAGATGGTTTAAAATTATTGGAACTTAGATGTATGTCTACAATAGGTTCTGGAGCTTTCAAATATGCGGCCCTATGACTATACTGGAAGCTCTCACTAGATATACAAAAGACTGAAGATATTAAGACTTTCAAGAAGAAACTGAAGACTTTCTTGTTTTCTAGGTGCTTCGATACTGTGGATTTGACTATTAGCACGGAATACTCTGTTTGCTGCTCTATATACCTAAGAATGTTGCGACAAACATATCTTGTAGTTTCTGTAAGGCTTAGGATTCCCCTATATGATAGGACAAGGGAAACGACCCTTAAAGTAAAGAAAGCAATGTAGTAAAAATTAGAGGTGATAGGGTCTCGTAACTGAGATGGTATAGGCGGGTGTGAAAGATGGATTGATCCTCCTAGGCTTGGGAGGACCCTGCTGTAGAGGGGCTGGGGGAGGGGGGGGGGGGGGTTTAAGAGGCCTTTGATAGAAGGCATTAGAGAGAACTCATTAGTCAACCTATCCCTTAATGGTAGGAAAGAAAAAAATATTAGTTTGAAGAAAACGAGATTTCCTTCTAAAATAGAATAAAATGGAAAATTATTTAAGGCAGGAATCACTGCTGTTCGCCATGTTCAAAACTGCAATTTTATTTTGGAAAGCAAATGGTTTTAACGAACATTATTAAGATGTTTGATTAGGAAAACTTCTCCTACATTTGCTCCAACATTCTTCATTTAGGGCTGTATTCATCGAGTATATTTCTGTACTTAAATGCTTGTATAAGATTGTGGTGGGCTATTGAAAGCGTCATTGCTTAGCGATAGCTGGACTGGGCTTCGAGTCTCGTTCAAATTCAATAGTTTCTTTAGTGTCTACGACCTCACCATCCCTGAGTTAAGGATGGTTGGTTTGGGGGAGCGTATAATTGCCTGGCCCTTCCTGGTCCTAGCTTGGATGGAGAGTGGCTTTGGGGGCCGATCATATGCAATGTCCTGCTAGCTAGGGCTATGTCACTGTCCATTACCTCTGCCATTCATGAGTGTCCTTTAAACCTGATGCTCGGAAGTTGCGAGTGAGAGGGAATGTTTTCTGTTAGTACGAAGGCCAAACGACAGATGGTACTGCCAGTCACTCCACTTTATCACAGTTGTCTTATACGATTCAGAATGACCTTCCTTCCTTCCTTTCATGTCAACGCAAACCCTTTAACGACTGTTTTTACTTTTATATAAACCGCAGAGTTCTAGCGCTAGTTGGAATATATTTTCTATAGCTTGGAAAGAGTCGAAGGCGACCCATTTTCCTTTTTCAGGCAGATATATATATATATATATATATATATATATATATATAT
>NC_090729.1:73545765-73550765 GCF_036898095.1 Palaemon carinicauda
GTCTTTGAATAATTCATGAAAAATAAATACGGGAAATAACAGATACCAGAAAACACACAAGAATTAGAAGATAAAGATATAAACAGCAAATATAACTGAGAAAAATGTTTCACATAATTTCTAAAATAAATTCTTTTAGAGACTTAATTATACTGTTTATGGTATCTGTAATTATAACAAATAATATATATTACCTGAGGTGTAATATCCATGAGTTCAAAAGTGTGATAAGAACTGAGGTTGAGTTGTGCAACATGTACACATCGGTTTTTTTTTTTTTTTTTTTTTTTTTTTTTTTTTTTTTTTTTTTTTTTTTTTTTTTTTTTAATTGAGTCTATGAATAATCATCCGCTTTCTTTGCGTGTATAATTAATTTAATTCGAATGCATACGTACAGCCTCAATTAAATTATATAAAAGAATGATGAAATGATCAGCTTACAGAGCTGAAAGATCTTCGGCATTTTTAAAACCATGATTGAACATTATATAAAATCTTAGAATATATTTTTCATTATTGACCCAAATTTTACTGCCATAGAGATTTTTTTAATATAAGAAGAAAAAAAAACAATGCTATACATGAAAATTGAGTCTGCATTAAGAAATTTGAAAGATAGTATATCCAAAAATTATCTTTTTACGTTTTGATAAGATAACTCTTAGCCCAAAAATGATATAACAATAACACATTAGAGAATAGATTGTGATTTCTAATCTTATTTACGCCATGTTAGTGAAAGTAGAGATATTAATACGTCTTTCATTCACCAAGAAAAGTATTGAAACAGAAGACTGGAGAATGCTTCATAAAATGATGGTAATTTTGGCAGATGTTCACGATCCCAAATATTGCGCGCGCAAATTATCACAAATATAACCGAAGTCTTTTAGAATTAAAATTCCTTGCTAAGACGGTTTACTAACCAATCGTTTTCAAGTTAAAATAATAGGATTATTGTGGTTATTACTAATGTAGGCATATGTTTACGTATAGATCATTTATATACATGTGAATGTATATATCCCCATACTGTACTGGAATCTTCCTTCCTTCTGTTTATACAAAACATTATCTCTCTCTCTCTCTCTCTCTCTCTCTCTCTCTCTCTCTCTCTCTCTCTCTTCCTTCGTCTTCTTCTTCTTCTTCTTCTTCTTCTTCAGCGGCTGGTTGGTCAGACATTATGACACCAACCATTATTGCTAAACAACCGCGGATGCACCTTTCTTTAAGTCACCCGTCGTTAATAAAATCTTATTTTACAGTTAAAATGATGTTTACTGAATCATAAAAGCATTTAGCGTCATTGTTTGCTGTTTAGATTATAAAAGGATTATATCAGGGTACTTCCCAGTACGTGATTTTGCTCCTAGAGCAGATTCTAAATGGCGATGTTGACGTGGAATAGTTGAAGAATCCACTAAGTTTGTCGTCAGCGTAGTAATCGGCCCCGTTTTGGCTTCAGCAGTGAGCTAACCATCTGTTACCCTCAAGTATTGGTGTGATAACTCTCAGTTGCATCGTCTTTCACAACAATAGTTACCAATCAATGGAGTGAAAAGATGTCTGCCACGGGAGTATACTGACTGGTTCGGATATAATTGGAAACGCTCCACTTTCTTGTATTGAGTTCGAGGGAAAAGATGCTATTATAGAGATGTTTACTAAGTCGTGTATTTTATTGCAAAATCTCACATTCAAGATTACATCTCCATATATTTGCGTCAAATAATGCAAACAGTAATTCGTTTTCATATCACCACTTTCAAATACGGAATCACTTTTACACTATCAATGATTGCAGACAGCTTTGGTGTAATGGTAGCTCACATGTAAGCCATTTCAAAAAGGAAAATTAAAAAACGTTGTCGAAATCCTTTTCTTTTTCATAGTATTTCATCTGTAGCCTTTTTTTTTTTTAAATGAAAACACTAATACAAGTCGTATGAAAAAAGAAAAGCTATCGTGATATCTTGTTCATTCAGGAATCATGATAGAAAACTTGAATTCCTGAGAGATGTGACTATTTTCCAATAGCTGCCTCTAATACGATCAACAAAGCTTTGTTTAGAGAAATACTTGCTGAAATTAAACTGCAAATCGACAAATACCGGCAATTGGTTTAGTTTATCTCTAACTAGCGAGCCGATGCTTAGCTCTATAGGCCTACTATTTTTGTGTAACAACAACAGCCTACAGAGAATCACAATTAATGATGCCTAATTAGCATGATGTGATTGCAAGACTAATTAGATAATGTTGCAATTTATAACAGAGACTTTATTAGTTCATCGGTATTGTAATTAATATTATTAAGATATTATCAATATTATTATTTATGTTAAATGTTATGCCTGCTTTTGTAAATTACTTTCGGTCATGAAATAGATGTATTTTGTTTATGAAATTATTAATAATATTTTCACTCATCATCATCAACAACAAGCTCATCACCATTATCATCATTATTATCAAATTATTAGTGTCATATTACCATCATTAGGCCTACCATTATGATTATCATCCTCATGATCATTACTATTATAATTATCATAATTATCTTATTATTATCATCATTATAATTCAAAATTGTCATTCTTCATAAGCAAAAACAAACTCTACCAGAAAATATTTGATGATACGGAAACGGGAGATTAAAAACAAACAAAAGCAATTCCTACCTCGTGCATAACACTGGTCTTCAACCGCTTTATTTGTGACAAACCACCAATGACATTCGATTGTAAGTGCGTTCTTATACTTGACGATAAGAGAAACCTGCTAATTGCATCGAATCTTCTGTTAGGCCCATTCTTATCACGCGAGAGACCGCTAAATTATCAACACTTGAGATTCGGGATATCTATGTCACCCTTTCTGAACTGGAATATCTTTAACGAGGTGAGAGGGTTAGTGTATCGTCAGGATCAGTCATATTAGATTAGTTTGATGTGAGCGATCGGAGTAAAGTCTCCCATCAAGATGGGTTGATTTCAATTCTAAGTACAAAATACCTGAATTCGACAGGTATAAGTACAGAAGAATTGTCATTGACTTTTATCTTTCTTCGTGGCCAAGTGGCTTAGTCACTGTCTATACAAGCTTGCCGACCAGGGTTCGATTCCCGGCCGGACCCAAGCTCTTGTCTTTGTGTGATTTCGCCTGGGGCTCTGATCCCGAGGTCGTTAAGAGAATCCAGACATTAATGTATCAAAAATATATATGGCTTATTTGAATATGAAAAACACGTCTAAATGTGCAAAATTTATCATTAATTGAATGCCAAGTAACAAATTACCAATTAGCTACGATGGTGAAGATGGGTTGATTTCAATTCTAAGTACAAAATACCTGAATTCGACAGGTATAAGTACAGAAGAATTGTCATTGACTTTTATCTTTCTTCGTGGCCAAGTGGCTTAGTCACTGTCTATACAAGCTTGCCGACCAGGGTTCGATTCCCGGCCGGACCCAAGCTCTTGTCTTTGTGTGATTTTGCCTGGGGCTCTGATCCCGAGGTCGTTAAGAGAATCCAGACATTAATGTATCAAAAATATATATGGCTTATTTGAATATGAAAAACACGTCTAAATGTGCAAAATTTATCATTAATTGAATGCCAAGTAACAAACTACCAATTAGCTACGATGGTGAAGATGGGTTGATTTCAATTCTAAGTACAAAATACCTGAATTCGACAGGTATAAGTACAGAAGAATTGTCATTGACTTTTATCTTTCTTCGTGGCCAAGTGGCTTAGTCACTGTCTATACAAGCTTGCCGACCAGGGTTCGATTCCCGGCCGGACCCAAGCTCTTGTCTTTGTGTGATTTCGCCTGGGGCTCTGATCCCGAGGTCGTTAAGAGAATCCAGACATTAATGTATCAAAAATATATATGGCTTATTTGAATATGAAAAACACGTCTAAATGTGCAAAATTTATCATTAATTGAATGCCAAGTAACAAACTACCAATTAGCTACGATGGTGAAGATGGGTTGATTTCAATTCTAAGTACAAAATACCTGAATTCGACAGGTATAAGTACAGAAGAATTGTCATTGACTTTTATCTTTCTTCGTGGCCAAGTGGCTTAGTCACTGTCTATACAAGCTTGCCGACCAGGGTTCGATTCCCAGCCGGACCCAAGCTCTTGTCTTTGTGTGATTTCGCCTGGGGCTCTGATCCCGAGGTCGTTAAGAGAATCCAGACATTAATGTATCAAAAGTATATATGGCTTATTTGAATATATATATATATATATATATATATATATAATTTATATATGCATGAATATATGCATATGTATATGTGTAAATATATACACTATATATATGAATATATATGAAGGTATATATATATATATATATATATATGTATATACAGGTATATATATATATATATATATATATATATATATATATATATATATATATATGTATATATATATATACTGTATATATGTACACATATACATATGCATATATTCATGCATATATAAATTATATATATATATATGTATATATATGTATATATATGCATACATATATACACACACATATATATATATATATATATATATATATATATATATATATATATATATATATATATGTATGCATATATATACATATATATATATATATATATATATATATATATATATATATATATATATATATATATATATATAATTTATATATGCATGAATATATGCATATGTATATGTGTACATATATACAGTATATATATAAATATATATGAAGGTATATATATATATATACAGGTATATATTATATATATATATGTATATATATATATATATATATGATTATATATATATATATATATATATGTGTGTGTGTGTGTGTGTGTGTGTAGGGGGGGTTAAGTGCACGTATTTGTTTGTATTTGCACACATGACAGACACATACATTGTTTATATATATATATATATATATATATATATATATATATATATATACACATGTATATATAAA
>NC_090729.1:73563265-73565765 GCF_036898095.1 Palaemon carinicauda
CTGCCCCTTTCAACCTCGCTCTCCACATCAGCGCACCCAAGGATGCTTACGCCCACCTCCTCACGTCGTACCCGGAAGTTTTCCGTCCAGAACTTCACCAAACGCCCACGGCTCCTGCCAAACACGGTATTTATCACCATATCAAAACGACGGGACCCCCAGTCTTCACCAATTCAGACGTCTGGCACCAGATCGATTGGCCGCCGCAAAACAGACGTTCGCCTTTGCCAAAAGGCCTCCAGCCCATGGTCGTCACCCTTACACATCATCCTGAAGAAAGACGGCTCCCTCTGTACATGTGGGGATTACAGCCGCCTGAACATGCAAACAGAACCAGATCACTACCCCCTCGCAAACATCGCGGACGTGACCTACCTGTACAAAGCGAAGGTTTTCTCCACCCTCGACCTCCTGAAGGGCTATCATCAGGTACCTATGAACCCAGAAGACATCCCCAAGACCGCCATTACCACTCCCTTCGGTATATACACCTTCAATTACTCCTGTTTTGGCCTTCGTAATGCTGGGGCCACTTTTCAACATCTCATGGATGGCATCTTAGGGGACCTCCCCTTCTGTGCATGTTATGTGGACGACATACTTGTGTTCTCTTCCTCAAAAGAGGAACACCACCGTCACCTGCGCATCATGCTCGACCGCCTGCAACAAAACGGCCTTGTAGTCCGGTACGACAAGTGTACCTTTGGCGCCAACGAAGTGTCATTCTTAGGGCACCGCATCACTCCTGAAGGAGTCCATCCCTTCCCTGAGAAGGAAGCAGCCATTCGACTGTCAAAGTACTGCAGAAATTCTTGGGCATGATCTCAACTATTATCACTGTTTTCTGCCAGCCATTGCCACCACTCTTGCTCCCCTCTACACCTTCCTCAAGGCCAAAAGACCTGAAGTGAGGTCCCATTAATGGAGCGGCCTTCTTCAACGCAAAGAATGCCCTATCCACCGTTGCTGCTCTCACTTTTCCCGTCCCATATGCCCCTCTCCTTCTCTCCACCGGATGCCAGCAACGTTGCTATTGGTGCAGTACTCGAACAGGTGGTCAACGGCTCGCCCCACCCATTGGCCTTCTTCAGCAGAAAACTGTCCAAGGCAGAATCGGGTTATTCTACCTTTGATCGCGAATTGCTGGCTATGCACTTGGCTGTCCGTCACTTTCGCCATTTCTTAGAAGGTACTCCCTTCGTCGTTCTCACAGACCACATGCTTCTGGTGCACGTCTTCACTCGACAGTCTGACGCCTGGTCTGCTCGTCAACGCCGAATATCTGCCGGGGCTGAATACAATTGCACCCTTCAACACGTCCCTGGGAAAATGAATCCCGTTGCCGATGCCCTGTCAAGAAACACGTTGGCCGCCGTTCAACTGGGATTGGATTACAATGCCTTGGCTGAAGCCGAACAACAGGATCCAGAGTATCAAGCATGTAGGACATCCTGCACATCCCTCCGTTGGGAAGATGTCCCCCTCGACAACTACAACACCACCCTCCTCTGTGATGTCAGTGCTGGTAGACCACGACCGTGGATTCGTGCTCCCATCCGCCGACAGGTGTTTGATTTCATTCACGGCCTTTTACGTCCCTCATGCCGTTCTACTGCACAGCTGCTGAAGACGAAGTTCATTTGTCACGGCATTACTAAGAATGCTAATGATTGGATCCATGCCTGTACTTCTTGCCAAACTTTCAAAGTACATTGACAGACGGATTCGGGAGTGAGCACCTTTCCTCAACCTCAGTGTCGTTTCACCCACATTCATGTTGATGTTTTAGGCCCCCTTACCCACATCACAAGGACATCGTTACCTGTGTACCATCATCGACCGCTACACTCATTGGCTTGAAGCCATTCCCATGGAAACTGCAACGTCCGCCTCATGTACATCTGCCTTACTCTCAGGATGGATAGCATGATTTGGTATCCCTGAGCATATTACTTCTGACAGGGGTACCACTTTCACCTCTCAATTGTGGACATCATTAGTGAATCTCCTGGTTATCACCCTACATCATACAACTGCCTACAACCCCGCTGCCAATGGAATGGTTGAACATTTTCATCGCACCCTCAAAGCAGGTTTGATGTCCCGCTACAAGGACTCCAACTGGTTTACTCAGCTTCCCTGGGTCCTCCTGGGACTAAGGACCACTCCTAAAGACGCCCTGGACGTCCTTGCCAATTTTTTTCATTCTGCAACCCCCTCCGATGATCTCCAGCGCATACGTCACGTTGTGGGAAACTTTACTCCATGCCGCCAGACTTACAAGCTCCCAGCGAAGCATCACATACCGACAGACTTGTACGCTGCAACACACATCTTACTACACAACGGCACTAGCAAGCCACCGCTAACGCCCCCTCAAACGGGCCCTTTCCTTGTAATCCGGTGCAATCCAAAAGCATTCCTACTAAACATTCGTGGCAAAGAAGACTGGGTCTCAACTGATTGTCTAAAATCTTCTTATCTCCTGACAGATGCCCTG
>NC_090729.1:73570765-73573265 GCF_036898095.1 Palaemon carinicauda
TATATGTATGTATATATATGTATATTCATTATATGTATATATATGTATATATAAATATATATATATATATATATATATATATATATATATATACATATATATGCATATATATACATACTTATATATATATATATATATATATATATATATATATATAGTATATATATATAATATATATATATATAAATATATACAGTATATATATAATATACATATATACATATACATAAATATATATATATATATATATATATATATATATATATATATATATATATGTGTGTGTGTGTGTGTGTGTGTGTGTGTGTGTGTGTGTAAGACTTGTGCAATCTGCACTGACATTCACTATACCCAAATTCAAGTGTAACAGTTTCATAAAGTAAATGAAAACTAATTCAATAAAAATTAATGTGTCAGGCTATGATTATAGCCTATATTCTTCCCTGTTACTTTGAATTTAAATGTATAGGCTATATATATATATATATATATATATATATATATATATATATATATATATATATATATATATATATTGGCAACTGACACGTAATTCTTCTTGACCTTTATATAGAATGTCTATCAATCATTTTGTGATTATTATGATGATGGAGATGTAGAATGGTTATGACTGTATATTATTATTATTATTATTATTATTATTATTACAATATAAGCTATAGCCCTAGTAGGAAAAACCAGATGCTATAAGCCCAAGGGCTCCAACAAGGAAAAATAGCCCGGTGAGAATAGGAAAAAAGCAAATAAACAAACTAAAAGAGAAGAAATAAACAACTAAAATAAAATATTTTAAGAACAGCACCAACATTAAACTAGATCTTTCATATATGAACCATGAAACTAAAAAAAAAACAACAAGAGAAATAACATAGAACAGCGTGTCCGAGTGTGGATTCAAGCAAAAGAACTCTATTCTAAGACAATGGAAGACCATGTTGCAAAGGCTATGGCACTACCCAACACTAGAGAGCAATGGTTTGATTTTGGAGTGTCCTCCTAGAAGAGCTGCTTACCATACATAGCTAAAGAGAGGAAAGTAGTCAATGAACAACTACAGTGCAATAGTTAACCTCCTGAGCAAAGAAGAACATTTTAGTAATCTCAGTGATGTAAGGTATATGAGAGACAGAGGAAAATGTGTAAAGAATAGGCCAGACTATTCTGTGTATGTGTAGGTAAAGACAAAATGAGCCGTTAACAGAAAAAGGGATCCAATGTAGTACTGTTTTGCCATTCAAAGTACCCAATATCCCTATTATTATTATTATTATTATTATTATTATTATTATTATTATTATTATTATTAATTGCTAAGCTACAACCCTAGTTGGAAAAGCAGAATGATATAAACCCAGGGGCTCCAACAGGGAAAATAACCCAGTGAGGAAAGGAAACAAGGAAAAAGAACAGTAACATTAAAATAAATATTTCCTATATAAACTATGAAAACTTTGACAAAACAAGAGGAAGAAAAATACGATAGAATAGTGTGCCCGAGTTTACCCTTAAGCAAGAAAACTCTAACCCAAGACAGTGGAAGACCATCGTATAGAGACTGTGGCACTACCCAAAACCAGAGAACAATGATTTGATTTTGGAGTGTCCTTCTCCTAGAAGAGCTGCTTATCATAGCTAAAGAGTCCCTTCTACCCTTACCAAGAGGAAAGTGGCCATTGAACAATTACAGTGCAGTAACCCCTTGGGTAAAGAATTGTTTGGTAATCTCAAGTGTTGTCAGGTGTATGAGAGAGGAGAATATTTAATGAATAGGCCAGACTATGCGGTGTGCGTGTGTAGTTAATGGGAAAATGAACCGTAACCAGAGAGAAGGATCCAATGTAGTACTGTCTGGCCAGTCAAAGGACCCCATAAGTCTCTGGCCAACCTACTACCTAGCGGTAGTATTTCAATCTGTTCTTGTTTGGTAGCGAGTCTTCCTTTGGCGGACATCTAGAGAAGATCTCTTCAAATCAGATAATACGAGAGAAAAGCTCATAAGAAAGTTTTCTCCTTTGCATGAAATATAAAAATATATTCCCAAGCGATAACTGCAGAGTTAAATTAAATAATATGCAGAAGATGAAGGAAATTATAATTCATCTCATCACTAACCACACACACACACACACACACACACACATATATATATATATATATATATATATATATATATATATATATATATATATATACATATATATATATAAATATATGTGTATATATATATTTATATATATATATATATATATATATATATATATATATATACATATATATGTGTGTGTGTGTGTGTGTGTGTGTGTGTAATGCTGTTGTACTTACCCTTGTGTATTACTCATAATAAACAATTCAGAGAATTGTAACAAAGGGTTATTTAAGTACTCTCACTAGAGACGCGACTTTCATGAATTCAGCCACAAATAGTTTATGATTTCAAATGAAACATGGTCGAGAATAAAGACTTAAGGCAAATGTTTTT
>NC_090729.1:73578265-73580765 GCF_036898095.1 Palaemon carinicauda
TATTTCAAGAACAGTAACAACATGAAACTAAATCTTTCATATCAAAACTAGAAAAACTTAAAAAAAAGAAGACAAATAAGATAGAATAGTGTGTCCGAGTGTACCCTGAAGCAAGAGAATTCTACACCAAGACAGTGAAAGACCATGGTACAGAGGCTATGACACTATCCAAGACAAGAAATCAAATGGTTTGATTTTGGAGTGTCTTTCTCCTAGAAGAGCTGCTTACCATAGCTTAAGTCTCTTCTACCCTTACCAAGAAGAAAGTAGCCAGTGAACTATTACACTGCAGTAGTTAACCCGTTGAGCAAGGAAATCTCAGAGTTCTCAGGTGTATTAGGACAGAGGAGAATATTTAATGAATAGGCCAGACTTCGGAGCATGTGTAGGAAAAGGGATTATGAACGGTAACCAGATAGAAGGATCCAATGTAGTAGTGTCTGGCTAATCAAAGAACCCAATACTGTAATTCTCCAACGATAATAGCACTACGGGTGGCTGGTGCCCTATACTGTATATGCGTGCGCTTGTGCACGCGTGTGCAAACGCGCACGCCTTTAAAGATACGGTCGCGTTTATCAGCAGTGCAACTAAGTGACAGTAAACGTCAGCCCAGCAGACATTTCAAAAAATGAGTTCACATATGTGAAATTTAGAACTACTTTATTTGTCTAGATTAGTGTCATACACTATTTAGCTCCCAGGTGCTATTTTGGGGACAAATTAAGAAAACTCCGTTAGTTGCAGCGTGAAGTAACAGGTAGGCCTAAAGGAAGTTGAACAGCATATATGAAGAGAGGAAACGAGAACGGAGTTGAAATGGGCTATTAAAAAGTAGGCGCATTCTGTATTGCCTACAGTACACTGCTTGACGTGCACTAATATCACTTATGTCACTTAGCATTTTACTTTGATGAAGAGAGCCTTGTGTTTTATAAAATATTGTTTGAATGCGTGTTCGTTAATATATCAACAACTCCCTTTAGAATCTAGTATCCTTCTCTGGATCGTCTCATCACAAGTACCGGCATATCGGTCTATACAGTATTACCGTTTTTATACCTATATCGAAATATCATTAGTAATTTCACACTTGCATGATTAGATGAAATTCGTTTTAAACTTACATCTACTGCAATAAAGTGAAAAATTCTCTCAGAGTGTCTTTACTTGAACATCCTGAAGAAAAGTGTTTAAGCGTAGAACGCAAACCGCAACAAAGACCTTGGAAGATAGGTAACTGACAAAAAGACAACGACCAA
The DNA here is from genome assembly GCF_036898095.1 of Palaemon carinicauda. Lineage (NCBI taxonomy): Eukaryota > Metazoa > Arthropoda > Malacostraca > Decapoda > Palaemonidae > Palaemon > Palaemon carinicauda. The sequence goes on from NC_090729.1 coordinate 73,579,528, forward strand.
AAGATTCACCAAAGACAAGATCTTGCTTCACTACAACCAAACACATATTTATAATACAAAAGCGATCCCAGGGAGACCATGTTATACTCCACCCCTGCCACAAGAACATACAGAACAGCTGACGGTGTTAAGCAACGTACTTGAAGGATGGCGGAGCTGACGACAAAAAGATGGTGATATAAAAATAATGAGTTTGGGGAAGATCTGTCTTCGGAAATATTTTCTTGATATTAAATGTTGAAATATTATTATTATTATTATTATTATTATTATTATTATTATTATTATTATTATTATTATTATTATTATTATTGTTACTTTCTAACCTATAACCCTAGTTGGAAAAGCAGGATGCTATGCCCAGGGGCCCCAACAGGGAAAATAACCCAGTGAGGAAAGGAAACAAAGAAAAATATTTTAAGAAGAGTACCAACATTTAAATAAATAATTCCTATGCAAACTATAAAAACTTTAACAAAACAAGAGGAAGACAGATTAGATAGAATAGTGTGCCCGAGTGTACCCTTAAGCAAGAGAACTAGTTAATAAGAAAAAGTATGAAGAAAATAAGGAAATGAGCTTCAGAGAACACATGAAGTAAAAATGATTTAACATAGATGGGTTATGAATGCAGGGCCTGTGCGACATCACGATCCCTTAAAGTTATACAGTCGTTAAAAAATGTAGGCTAATCTCAAACCCTCTTGACACAAGCGTTATTATGAGATGTGGTTAAACGTTGCGATATTGGAGATGATTCACAGTTTCACATTCAGGCCGATGTATGGCAACAAGGCCGTGTAGGTTCGGGATGTGCTTACAGTAGCTTTAGTTGATAGTTTTCTCTCTCTCTCTCTCTCTCTCTCTCTCTCTCTCTCTCTCTCTCTCTCTCTCTCTCTCTCTCTATTAATCTATATATATATATATATATATATATATATATATATATATATATATATGTATGTATACATGTAGACATGTATATATATATATATATATATATATATATATATATATATATATATATAAATATACATACATACACACACACATATATATATATATATATATATATATATATATATATATATATATATATATTTATTATTATTATTATTATTATTATTATTATTATTATTACTTGCTAAGCTACAACCCTAGTGTAGAAAGCAGGATGCCACAAGCCGAGGGGCTCCAACTCCAACAGGGAAAATAGACCAGTGAGGAAAGGAAACAAG
>NC_090729.1:73585765-73595765 GCF_036898095.1 Palaemon carinicauda
AATGTCCATCTATTGTTTGTCCTCATTTTATGTCTTGCCCATGTCCTCTTCTTTTTCTCACAAGTTAGAAAATCCTCTACTTTAGTTTGTTTTCTTATGCATGTTGCCCTTTTTCTGTCTCTTAGTGTTATTCGCATCATTATTCTTTCCATATCTCTTTGAGTTGTAACTAGCTTATGTTCTAAGAGTTTAGTAAGGCTCCAAGTTTCTGATGCATAATTTAAATACTTTTCTTTTGAGAGAAATTGGCATTCTAGAAACTCTTCATAATGTCATTTTGTATACCAAATGCTCTCCATTGCATGCTTATCCTTCTTTTAATTCTGGTCTGTGTTCTAAGGAAACACTTATTGTCTGTCCTAAATACATATATTCATTAATAATTTCTAAAGGTTCGTCCGTAACTCTTATTTGTTGTCTCTCGGCATTTTCATTGAACATTATCTTAGTTTTACTCATATTCATTTTCAGTCCCGCATTTCTGCTTTCTCTGTTCAAATCTTCTATCATCTTTTGTAATTCCTCCCATGATTCACTAAACTCTGTCATCTGCGGATCTTAAGTCGCTAAGCTACTCCCCATTAATATCGATTGCTACATTTTCCAAACCTAAATTCTTAAAAACATTCTGGACATTCTATAAATAATTTAGGAGAGGTGGGGTGTCTCTATCTAACTCCTTTCTCAATCGGAATTTTCTCACTATATTTATGTAGTGTTACGATTGCTATAATATATATATATATATATATATATATATATATATATATATATATATATATATATATATTTATGTTTTATATATATATATATATATATATATATATATATATATATATATATATATATATATATGTATGTGTGTGTGTGTGTGCGTGTGTGTGTGTGTGTGTGTGTGCGTGTGTGTGTGTGTATACAGTATATATGCGGTCCAGAAGTTGGTGGACAGTAAATTATTACATTTATTCATTATACATACAATTATATTATTAACGCAATTATTACATTAGAAATCAAATTTTATTATGAACAATAATACAAAATCCCTTAAATCTTACTGTGAACCAAAATACAAAAGCCCTTAAACTTCATGAATGCAGGTGCTCAAACTGTGTTCCATCACAATTTACACAGCTTTGAAGTCTGCCTTGAACGCTTAGACAATGTTATTTTGCACGTCTCTTTGAGTATTAATTTCTTGAAATGCATCACTTATGTAATTTTCCAAATTAAGGACGCTTCTTGGTCTTCGATTATAAACTTTGTCCTCGAGTATTCCCAAAAAAGAAGAATTCAAGTGGAGCCAAATCTGGTGAATCATCTGGACCTCTTCGGCCAATCCAATTCTCAGGAAATGTTTCATCAAGATACTCACGACCTTCTCTAGAAAAATGTGGAGGGGCTCCATCTTGTTGGAAATAAAGGTCATGTGAATCAGATGTTGCTGTAACTGGGGAACGGCATGATTTATAAGAATTTCAAGATACTTATCTCCTGTGACTGTTCTGTAAAGAAATATTGATCCTAAAACATCTGAACTTGAAATACCACCCCAAATATTCACAACATGCTGATGTAGTTGTTGTTCTAATGTTAAATGCATATACTCTGCCAATATGATCAGATAATATTATCTAAAATAACTGGATTTTCTTAATTTTCGTTCAGCATCATCTCACTACATTGTAGCCACTTGTTTGAATGATCCTTCAATACATCTTAAATTAGTCGTGGACGAAAAGCTTTCAACTCAATAGATTTCAGGTTTCGAATAATAGAAGCTCGTGAAATGTTCGATTCCAAAGAGGCTCTTCTGGTAGACTTTTTTTTTGGACTCTGAAGAAATGTTTTGGCTCCAAATTTTTTATTATCTTCGGTACAGACTGTTTTGGGCCAACTAGTTTTTGGGGCATTAATTATTGAGCCAGTGGCATCGAATTTGCCACGAATGCAGTAAATGGTTTGTCTCTTTGGGGCTTGGTTACTAAAGGTTTCAGCACAATTTCTTCTAACAGTTCCAGCATTTTTGAGATTTCCAATACTCTTTTAACACCCTTTGTCTTTCATCAGTAACTATATTTAAATCATTTGCCATTATGCGTTCTCTGAATTTTCTGGAAAGACAACATTAAATGTAAATAATTGTAGTTATAGAATAATCAGTAATATAGCACAAATAACATATTTGTAATGAATACATAACCTATTCCACATACTGTCTACCTACTTTGGACCACCTTATATGTATATATATATATATATATATATATATATATATATAGATATATATATATATATATATATATATATATATATATATATATATATATATATATATATATGTTATAGAGAGAGAGAGAGAGAGAGAGAGAGAGAGAGAGAGAGAGAGAGAGAGAGAGAGAGAGAGAGAGAGAGAGAGGCCTATATAATCCTGCCATAAAACATTTACCTGACAAGAATACTTTATGGTATCTCTAAAGACGGTTTCCGCTATTGATCAATTAAATCAAATTCATCACAGAACACAGGCTATTTGAAATAACATTTCCCAAATTCTCCTACAATTCTGTGGCTGTAATGAACAAAAGTCATCATTTATATACTTTTTTATCAGCTGTAAACATTACGATAGTTACCGTAGACCTATCTTCGAAAGATATGTTATTTTCGTCATTATCATCATCACCATCTCCTCCTACACTTATTGACGCAAAGGGCTTCGGTTAGATTTTCCCATTCGACTCTATCTTGAGCTTTTAAGTTGATACCTCCTTATTCAGCATCTTTCATGTCACGCTTCATAGTCCTCAGACATGTAGGCCTGGTTCTTCCAATTCTTCCTTATGGAGCCCAGTTAAAAGTTTGGTGAACTAATTTTTCTTGAGGAATGCGAAGAGTATGGCCAAACCATCTCCATCTACCCCTCACCATGATCTCATCCACATATGGCACTCGAGTAATCTCTCTTATAGATTCTCAAATCTGCTAAATCATGCCATGACTCATTTCCATACATATTTTACGTTAGTATAATCCCGTTATTTCTTTAGTCAATCACATTGTGTATATACCGTAAAATTTCGTCGAATTATACGAGAAGTACTATAGTCAATCCTTTTTAGTGAGGCAGATTTGCACCGACTCGTGCATATAGGAGGGATTGTTTCGGTGTCACCTGGCGATGAGATATAAAATTAATTTTACAGAAGCATGAGGCAATGCTTACCTTTTCTCAAGATTTTTTTTTTTTTAATCATAACTGTAGTACGTGAACATAAGCTAATTGGCCATCATTTACTACATGTTTCTGTAAATTTAAGGTCATTTCTCATCGCCAGATGACACCGAAACATTCCCTCCTATATGTCACGAGGGGTGAAAGTAGACAGTCCATGCCGTCATCTGCATGGATGAAGAAATTAACCGCCCAAGGTCAAGTACTTGTGTTGGATAAGGGCTATTCTGGCGTGTGCTACTACAGTTTCTTTTTGTGTCTTCTTTTTACATAAAGGGAATAATGTAATGACGTATGTTAGCTGGCCAATTTTAAATTGAATCAATTGCCCAAATTTACAGTGTCTAGCAAATGCTGTTTTTTCATCTTCAGAGTACACTCAGACACACTATTCTATCTGCCTTATTTTCTTTCCTCGCTGCACTATTTCCCTGTTGAAACCATTGGGCTTTCATCATCCTGATTTTCAAACTAGCGATGTAGTCTTGGCTTATGAAAATGATAATAATAATAATGATAATAATAATACTGATAGGTGGCATTTACATATTCAATTTCCAACCACAACGGTAGTTGTCTCGTAACATGAAGATCACCATACTCTGGGATCTGCTAGAAATGTTACTCGAATAGACGACGTTTTACATCATAAATAACTCGTTATAAACTTAATTTACCAAAGACAAGGCATTTTATTTATCTAGTCTTTCTTCTTTTCTCGATTTCCTTTTTTGTTGTTAAAGGAATATGTTATCGAAGAGATACGAATGTCAAAACGTTGAAAGATCTTCATAGCATTTGCTCATGTAATCAATGCAGATTTTGGATTTTCAGTGGGACCGATGATATCGGCGTTTTGATCCTCGTATCTCATAGACTAATCATATGGAGTTATAATTTTAGTTATTGATAATTATGTCAACCACTGCAATGAAATAATTTTTTTCTCTCTTCTTTTATAAGGGTGAAAGATAAACCTAGAATTTAAACTAAATATTAACTTCCTGTTAAAGGTATGATGGATATAATCATGACTTTAAATTCTATTTTTTTTTTCTTTTTTTTTTTTTTGCTTAAAAACAGGTGGTGGTAACGGTAGCGCTTACTAGTTTGGGAGCGATCATACAGTCGGCGGAATCAGCAAGATGGCCAAGATCGGCCTTCCCATACGAATACGAAGATCTTCTGGAATTTGAGGAAAGCCACATTCCACTCTTAGATAAGGTATGGGCAACTAGCATCGGCACTGACACTATGTTTTATTGGTAATTATGGCTTTCATCCAAAAGTTACAGGTAGCCTATTCTTTGTGTGTAATCTTATCATGATATGGTTTATAATATTCTTTACCAACATACTGTACATGAAAAGTAAGATTATACATTCCAGTGTTAATAAGATACATTAAAATCTAATTCTAGTTAATAGTCAACAAATCTGATGACATTGATATTCAAGTATCTTTAACTTTTACATGAATATATGTGACATCAATATACTTCCTATGAAAATGAACAGTTAATCAACTTTTATTATTCCCTTTCCATAAATCTCAGAAACACGTGAGTTACGATTTTGCGTACAGTGTCCGTGACGACGACACTGGCAGTGCCTACAGCCATGAAGAAGAACGGACAGGAGACGTTACCAGGGGTGAATATCGGGTCTCGCTACCCGATGGACGCATACAGATCGTCTCATACGTCGCTGATGAAAATGGGTATCGCGCAAAGGTATCATACGAATCTTCAGGCTCCAGCCCTGTGGTCGCTGAACCCTTGAAATATGCCCCAAGACCTAACCCATCTCCTGGCTATGGCAGAAGAAGACGCCCCAGACCTTATCATGGAGGAAGACCAAAGCATCTCCACCGACCAAAGGGTCCATATCATCCACCCACCCCTGAGACTCATTATGCCCCAGAGCCCGCAGAAGTTCCATACCATCCTCCTCCACCATCACCTTCTCTCCCATCTTTAATTTCTTCTCCTATTCCACATTATTTATCGCCAAAACCCAAAGTTCATTCCATACCAGGATATGTTGCTCCTAAAGTTTCTTACCTTCCAACCTCTATTCCCCACTTGAACAAACCTTCACCTTACTCGCCCTCTCCCATTCCTCATCATTCTACACCAGAGCCACACCTCCACATACCATCTCCTATTCCCCATCACTCAACACCAATACCATATTCTCCTAAACCATCCTATGACCCTCATCACTCAACACCTTCACCCCACATCCCCAACCCGACGCATCGACCTTATGTGAGTGATCCAACTACCATACCGAACTATATAACACCTGCTAATCATATCATAACAACACTTTCCCCGGAGAGCTATTTGCCCAAAAAACACTCTCTAACACCTTCTCCTCCACCTCTTCTTTCACCAGCACCTGCAATAGTGGCAAAGCCCATCAAACTCCCAGAGGTGACCAGCTATAAACCAAAACCAAAACCTATCATTCCAAGTTCGCTACTTCCAAAATTACTGCATGACAGCCACCACTCGGATATAATCTTTCCATATGAGCATGCCACTCCCACTCCTATACCTTTCATAACATCACCACCTCCAACTCTAATACCACATAGTCCATCACCATACCCTACAACATTGCCACACAGTCCCTCGCCATATCCTACACCATTGCCACACAGTCCATCACCATATCCTACACCATTGCCACACAGTCCCTCACCATATCCTACACCATTGCCATATAGCCCCTCACCATATCCTCCACCATACACACCATCTCCTCCACCGTATCCATTAAAAACTCCACACCCATACATAGGACTTTCATCCCCTCCCCCATATGGAGGTCCATCTCAGTTACCATATAACATTTACAGGGGTCCCTTTTTTGGCCCCCAATATGGACCTAAATTTCCAGGCCCCTCTTATCCACCAAGAATTCCAGGGTTTTCCCCTTATCTACAATCGGGGCCCTATCCTCCACGGCAGTTTTTTCGGACCACTGTCGGGCCTGCCATCTAATTATGATGCACGGGTCCTAACTCAATTTCTTAATAAATATACGCTTGCTTCTTCAACAAATCCTCCTGCTATATCGACGTCAACAGTTAAAGTGGGTTTGGACCATACACTGAACTCAGAAGGTGTTTCAATGTCAAAGACTAAAATGATATCAACACCACTACCTAGTACCTCTACACAGAACTCATCTGTGACAAAAAAGGCAAAACAAAAGGTGAAAGGCATAGAGACTAAACAATCACCAATTTCCAATAAACAAACTGAACAAGAAAACATCACTTCTTATTCTTCAATCTTAACAACTCCTTTTGGAACCATAACAACTTCCCAAGCCTTGAAAACTCCTTCTGGAGCCACACCAACTTCCCCAGCCTTGACAACTCCTTCAGAAATCACAGCAACTTCTCAAGTTTTGACAACTCTTAGAAACGCATCACCTTCTCTAGTCTTGACAACTCCTTTTGGTACCACAGCAACTTCCCCAGCCTTGACAACTCCTTCAGAAACCACAGCAACTTCCCAAGTTTTGACAACTCCAAGAACCACGCCAACTTTCCTAGCCTTGACAACTCCTTTTGGAACCACAGCAACTTCTCCAGCCTTGACAGCTCATGGAACCATAGCAATTAATACCAAATCTACAAAGGCTCCAGTGATAGTCTCTAGCAGCCCTCCCACCAGCTCTGCCTCGCCGGTAACGGCTAAGATAACACAAATTGAACTCCCTAAACATGTTCCCACTCCTACCACCACCCCAATAATGTTGAAACTCAATACTTCTCCGGAGGAGACTATTAATCCCAGTCGCAATACCCTAATTTCAACTGAAATCACCTCTATTTCTAGTCCTTTTACATTCCCGACACCTCAAAAACCTGTGCCTGAGCCATTTGTAGCAAAGAGCAAAACAAAATTTTCTGCTAATGCTAGAGGCTATTTCTTACCAGTGAAGTAGCCAGTTACTGTTAATGACCTTGTTTTTCTTACCTTTACGATATTCTTATATATATTCTGTACTCTACAATATTATACAAGTTCACGTTATTTTTTACGTTTTGTCTTGTGATACAAATCTCTAGACAAAATGGTTGTAAAATTCTAGTCTTTTTATCCAGTTTTAAACTTATGTGCAGTTTCAGAATTGATAAAGGCCAACATAACAAGATTGGAGGAATATGGTAAACAAAATTAAAGAGGGATACGTGCATTCCATGATCAATCTACTCATTGATTTATTTTCATCTATCACAAGATGTGTTGTATTTCTTTAAAGATCCACTATCAGTAAACGATATAAGGCATGCATTCAAAGGAATCATGAACCACTAGAATGGTCCCCATTCCCTATTACAACTCAATATGTTCCTATTTTTTATTTGATTTCTGTTTCTCAAAGAATATTCTGCTAATGGTCTCTCCTTTAGAATTTATTGCCGATTTTCTCGAATTGAAATAGCTTGTGTGATAGTTTTTTACCTGACAATTCTACTAATCTACAGTAAGTCACCAGTAGCCTACTTACAAAACTCAGTTAACCATCAGCTAATATTCTTCAACCTTCATCATATCTGAACGTAAATAAAATATAATACGAATAAGTTGTTTTACTTAAACCTTCAACTAACATAATTTTACCATCTAAATTATAATCACAATAATCCTATAAACAACGATACGGTCAATTATTGTCAATAGGGGTCGAAGTACCCGCTAACCAAGTGGGTTCTTGGTCCTGCCTATACCCGTGCCAGTATTGCAAGCAATTTAGTCCCACTCACCTAGTAAGTTGAGGCACCCATGTAACAGGTTCTCTTAGAGGCATTTGAAGGACATATCCCAGCCAGCACCACCAGCCATGTGTCAATCGCGTTTTCATTTACTGAGAATTTATGTGCTCTTTTATGGTTTCATTGTGAATGTCATATTAAAAGTTGATCAAATGCCTCCCAAAATTGGACTTACATTCGTGAAACGTGGACTGTTGGCGAACTTTCTTTTTATATGATACATAAATTAGCAAAGCATTTGAGATTATTCGGATATCAACTTTAAATTTTGATAAAATCTTTTAAAAAATTCTATACCAATTGATTCTCCTACACAGGGGTGGTAAATATATACCTGTGAATTGACACAAAAAAATATGGAAGCAACTATCTCCTGTCCAAAATCTTTATCGTGCTCTGCCCACAAGTATTCCTGATTCATGTAAACATAGCAATAATAATAGTACAAAAAGTATACGTTATTATGATACCTTGACTAGTTAGCAACGCTGTTGGCGTGCATAGCAAATCTATGTAGTGCCTGCCAGAACAAAGAAGTAATGAGATAATGTTTATTTGCGACCAAATTGAGCCACAGCAGAGCAGATAGCATTTGTTTTTTATAAAGACTGCAGATTTCTTAGCTCTAAAGTTATCTGTTAATTTATGCAGGTTAGCAAGAAGAGGAGCTTTTAGCACTTGTTGGAGAATTGGTAATGTTACTCCACTATGTAAATGTGTTTGTGGTAACTCAAGTTCAACCGATTACTGCCCAATTTCCCTAACTCCCATATTATCTAAAGTTTTTGAACGTCTTTGGGCAAAACGTCTTAATAGGTTTGTTGAAGGTAATCATCTATTCCCTAGTTTGCAATTTTGTTTTTGTAAAGGCCTTGGAGCATGTGATGCCCTTCTTACAATCTCCAATGCTGTACAGAAATCCCTTGATTGTGGTCAGGAATTTCGTATGATTGGCCTTTATTTTAGTGCTGCCTTTGACAGTGTTAATCATGAGGCCCTTGTTTTCAAACTTAAACAGTTAGGAGTGTATGAGTCGTTTCTTAACATCATTATTGAATTTTTAAGTAATAGATCGCAGAGTTGTTGATGATGGGCACCATAGTGAGTATAGGAATGTGATATCTGGTGTTCCTCATGGTAATGTTCTTGGCCCATTACTTTTCATACTATATACGCATGACATGTGGCTTGGTCTAGAAAACAAACTTGTTGCATATTCAAATGATGCTACTCTCTTTGCATCCATTCCATCTCCTAAATGTAGATCTGGGGTTGTTGAATCCCATAATAGAGATCTAGCTCAAATCAGTACATGGTGCATATTGTGGGGTATGAAGCTGAATCCATACAAAACTCAAAGTATGATTTTAAGTAAGTCAAGAACCGTTTCTCCTCATCATCCGGATCTCAGTAATGATAATGTTTCTTTAACTTTGTTTGATTCTTTTAAAATTTAAGGTGTGATTCTCGACAGCAAATTTACTTTTGAGAAACACATTAGGTCTGTGTCTTTTTCAATTGCACAAAAAATTGGCTTATTGAGAAAGTATTTTAAGATTTTTTGTGATCAATCTATTCTGAAGTGTTTTAATTCTTAAATTTTACCTTGTTTTGAGTATTGTTCCCCTGTGTGGTCTTCAGCTGCTGATTCTCATCTTAATTTGTCGGACAGAAACTTACGGTCTATCAAATTTCTTATTCTTGGTTTAGATATTAACTTTTGGCACCGTCACTCAATTAGTTCATTATGCATGTTGCATAAGATTTTTTTATAATTCTGACCATCCTTTACATTCAGATCTTCCCGGAGAGTTCCATCCTGTTCTTAATACTAGGTATACAGTTAATTCTAATAGTCAGGACTTTTCCATGATGAGGCTCAATACTACACAGTACTCTAGAAGTTTTATTCCAGCTGTGACCAAGTTGTGGAATGTTCTTCCAAATCGGGTAGTTGAATCAGTAGA
>NC_090729.1:73600765-73653925 GCF_036898095.1 Palaemon carinicauda
CATTAGAGCATATCGGGAAGGAAATTGGAGTTTGCGTTTCAAAAGTATACAGGAAATCATTCCTTGGTGTTTTGCATTGCATAGAACTAACTATGCACGTTACCTCCCAGTCTATTTAGCAGAGATGCCTCAACTCAAAGAGAAATGTCCTGGGATTCATTCACATTTCCTGATTGGTGGAATTTCAGTGCTATTTGGGTCATCAAACCCATTTGGCAAAATTGCAGTGGACCAGACATTGGAGAACACGATAAATAAGGACACACAGACACCAGGAGGAACCAAGGGATTCAGCTTACGAAAAAAAGTGCACTTACTCGATTTTATGTGACATCTGAACACAGGACAGAAGCAATGAAGCATCTTAGATCATTGGTCTCATCATGCAGTCAGGCTGGGCTTGGTCATGCAGAACTTCAGACATCCAGAATCAAAAGAAATGAAAGTGATGTGAAAGCCATTGAGGATATCTTAGTAAACAACTGGAAGAACCCTTTTTCACCTTAACCTTCCTTTTTAGTGAGTACATTATCAACAGGTGTAGCAGCAATACCAGTAATGAACAGGGATCTTTTAAGTGCTTTTGATAAGTAGAAAGAACCTTTCAAGACATTTAGAGAAAAGTTAGGGGCCGATTGTGGATTCCGTGACCTTATCAAAGGGGCGTAGGAGCGTCTTTTTAGGTGGGGAGGGTAAAGTTTGAGAAGTCACTGACGACGGGGTGTCTGGGGGGCTTCCCCAAAAAACTTTTCTACGAAGAAACACCTTTAGATGCGATTTCCTGCCATCTGACAGCTGATTTTAGCAACAACAAAATCATATTTTGGGGAAGATTTTCATGAGACCAACTACAATTTGCACACAGTAACTACCGTATAATACCGGTAGGCCTACTTGATGATTTTATTAAAAAAATACTAATGATGTTAATTCTTTGCTATAAACTCATTCCAATATTGATCAAGCTAGGGCTATGAGTTTTCTAGGCGTACTGTGTTTTTACTTACATTTTTTTATATTGATCATTTGTTTTCCAATTTTATTTTCACATTTTTAACGGCGTTTATATTTTTAATTTCGTTTAATGTTTTGCTTATAGAAGAAAATTATCTAACCTTTTAATTTATAATTATGTTATTTGTCTTTGACTTTAAACTATGGTGATAAGGTCGGAAGATGAAAACCTCACAAACAGAGAAGTACTTCATAGACTTGATAATACTGCAATGGTTATAAAAAATCAAGGTTTTTAAAATTAATTTCAATTAGCAGGACAACTGTATATACATACATATATATATATATATATATATATATATATATATATATATATATATATATATATATATATATATATATATATATATATATATATTAGGTATAAACAAAATGGTCAATGCTGCTATCATCATCTACATTTGGTCGCTTTTGACAAAACTTTTGTCATCTTCAGCCTATCTGCAATTGTTAATATGTAAAGTTAATAAAAATCAATATGAATTATCAAAAGTAGATAATTAGGAAGATATACTTCCAAGAACTGTCCAACTTGTGTGTTTGTGATTGGAATAGAAAAGGCCACCTTGAGAAAATGAACCTCGCAACGTACAATGTAAGGAACTTGTCTAGAGAAGAAAATCTTGCTGTTACTAGAAGAGCTGAGATAGATAAATTGAGATATAATAGGATAGAGAAAATTTAGAATAACTGGGGAATCTTATATAGGGTTAAAATAGCGTCAATCTTTCGCTTCAGACGACATGAAAGGAACAAAGAAATGGAGTTGGTTTTCTTATTAATAAAAATCGTGCAATTAACAGAAAAAATTATGTAACATCAATGATAGAATTCTGGGATGTTTTATCAAACTATATAAAAAAGTATAAAATTTACACCATTGAAACGTATGTACCAACAACATCCAATACTGCGGAAGAAAAGGAAACTTTTTATGAAGACCTGGATATATCATGAAAAAAAAAAAAAAAAAATAAGACTATTTGCATTTGTTTTGGGTGATTTCTATGGTAAAGTAGGACAACAGAGGAGAGGGGAATTAGCTGTAGGCAAAATCTGAGTTGGCAAAGTACGCAACATACACTAGCGGATCTAGGGGGCATTACGGGGGTCACGACCCCCCCACCCCACTTTTTTTTTCTTTAAAAGGGTTTGACTGTTGAACTTGGGGTTTTCAAGAAAAAAAGTTTGACTGTTAAACTTAGGTCTTTCAATAGAGTTTGACTATTAAATTTGGGGTTTTGCAAAAAAGTTTGACTATTAAACTAAGTACTTTCAAGAATAAAAGTTTGACTGTTAAACTCAGCATATTGGTGGAAAATATTTATTTTGACAGTTATCTTCATTTTCAGGTTTCATTCTTTAATTAAGTTATTTTGTTTTTTTACAGTTTTTCCTACGACGGTATTCTTGCCCATAATTCAAAAACTATTTACGATTCAACATTTGAGAGTAAATCTATGATAGTCACGAGCATTAGTGTCAAACCCATTTTAATCACCAATATTTGAAGTAGGGTCGATATGAACTCTTATCGTCTTCAATGGACAAGTGGTCTAGGTTTATTTTCTTATTGTTTTAACTCATACATAACCATTTTCAAAAAGAAAATTCCCTTATGTCTTTATTCTCGACCCGTATTTCATATGAAATCAGACTATTTGTGGCTGAATGTATGAAAGTCGCGTATTTAGTGATAGTATCATAAACAGCATTTTGTTGAAATTATCTGAATTGTTTATCATGCGCAATAGGCAAGGGTAAGTGCAACAGCATTACACACACACACACAGACACACACACGTATATATATATATATATATATATATATATATGTATATATATATATATATATATATATACTATATATATATATATATATATATATATATATTTATATATATACTGTATATATGGTTAGTGATGAGATGAATTATACCTTCATTCATTTTCTGTATATTATTTAATTTAACTATGCAGTTGTTGCTTGGAAATATATTAAGGTTATATTTCATGCAAAGAAGAGAACTTTCTTGAGTATTTCACTCTTATTCTCTGATTTGAAGAGATCTTCTCTAGATGACTGCTAAAGTGAGGCTCGCTTCTAAACCAGAATATATTGAAATGGACATTTTAACAGTGGTAAAGAACTTAAACAAGCACAAAACTAAATAAAACAAATGCAGAATATGCGTCACTCGAGGTCTTTTACAATAGCAAATGATTGTATTGGAGTCGGGCACGTGGTCTTATGACCCAAGACTGGACTAGTCTCTAAAGCACAAAATTGTAAATAATCTCACGCATTCAGCCCAAAATATGGGAAAGCCAGTAAACTTAAATCGAATAAAAACAAAAAACTAATCTAGTCTAAAAAGGGGGAAAACTAAGTGGCCACGTTTTTTACCTGCACTCCTTACAGTAATGCTGGAAAAGCCTTTGTCCTCGCAAATGGCTGTTGAAGCTTGTTTAATTGCACCTTTCGTCCTCTGGTGCACCCCTTGGTTTTCCTCACTTCTTGACAGATCGATAATTGCTTGCACAGTTCTCAGAATTGACTTCTTCCCTCTCTCCAGCCGACAGGACACCAGGACTCCTATATCCTCTGTTTGGTGGGAGTCGAGTTAGGGTGAGCTAGAGCAATGCAGGTGAGCTAGAACAATGTCAGGACGGCAGTGTGTGAACGAATGGGCCGACTCTCGGGTCAAAGGCTATCACCCGGGTTCAGCTTTCAAAACAGGTGAGGATTGTTGTGCATAGGATTGTGGAGAAATTTTTAAGTGTTGAGTGGGAACTTGTTGCTCCAGGAAAGTCTCCCTACGTCAGTTCCTAAAAGATCGACAAGGGAGGATAAGGAGCGCTATCGCTCAGGGCACAAACGTCCGGTTAATAACTTTCATGACGTAGTTCACTAACCATCACTCTTAAATGCAAAAAAGGCAATTGTACTCTGTATAGAGGACTAGAAACTCCATACGTGAAATAAAAGGGATTTTGACGAAGGAAAAATCTATTTTTGGGTGAGATGGCCATGTCGTCCTGATGAAAGTTCCCTTCAGCAGTTTCCTATTGTATAATATTTCAGCGATTGATATTATAAGAGAATTACCATCAGGTATCATGGGGTTCTAACCCCCGGAACGACTATCCGAAGATATCGTGTATAATCACGGACGTAGCCTAAGATAGCCATAGATATCTGCACCCCGAATAGACTTTACCCAGTCTAATCCTTTAAGGGGAAAGATAAGTGAGGAGCTATTACATATCCTATCACCTTTCGGTGCTCCCATACGACCCTGCCGCTTCATTCCACATCGCAACGGAACTACTGTGAAATAGAAGCCTCCAACGAGCAAAGGAGTGGGAGAAAAATGTAGTAACGGGCGGCCCATCAGGATAACATGGCCATCTCACCCAAAAATAGATTTTTCCTACGTCAAAATCCCTTTTTTGGGCTCGAGCCATGTCGTCCTGATGGAAGTGCACCAGAGAATTATCTATACTCGGTGGGAGGCTTTGCATAAAAGACTTGTACCAAAAGATGCTACTCGCCTTTGTGACAAAGCATAAGTATTAATTTCTACCTTAATTTTGAACCAAAATAATTCTGTATTTGCCAAGTATGATGGTCTTCTAAGGGGATAGATCCGAGACCGGCTATCAACCTCCCTCGTGGTGAAGAACATTCCACATTAAAGGTGAGATGTTAAAAATACTACCATTGTCATAGGCTCAGTGAGTAACAGGCATGGAACAAAATACTCATCTACAAGCAAAATGCATTAAGTTCATTAAGGGTAGAAAGTAACCATACTACACTAATTTTATTGCCACTAAAAGGAATTAGGGCTAACAATAAAATACATCCAACAGAATACAATCTTTTTTGGGCTCGGGCCATGTCGTCCTGATGGAAGGGTTCCTTAGGTAGCCTTCTAAGGGATATTTGCTACAGTGATACTCCCAGAGAAATAAACCGAAGGTCTCCAGGATTCTAACTCCTGGCGCGAGTATCCAGTTAAGGATATCGTATAATATCAGGGGACATATTTCTTAGATACGTCACATAGCAATCTTCACCCCGAATAGATTTAACACTTTGAAGTAAGGAGGAAGAGTGGCAAAAGAAGGGGGTGCCGTTCTAGGTACCCGGTGGACTTCCAATTCGTACTAGTACCGGCTGTCATTCCTTTACTTGTAGCGGTATAAGCTAGGTGTTCTCCCAACGTTTTCCCAGTGTTTTGTTGCAAGTTTTCGAAATAATCATCATGCAATCTCCAGCATCTTCATCTTCTGGAAAGTTAAGTATTAATTCTTTCCTGTGTATAATTTTAGGCTCCCTTCTCACAATTAAATTCCAATAATTTAAGTGTGTTTGGTTGAGTGTTGCCACGAACTGGAGGAGGCCATTTTACGACCGCAGTCGCTCGTTACTATTGCATTTTGTTTAGTCAGTAGGGTGACATTTCCCGGTATCAAGCTATAATGTTAGCTAGTTAGGCAAATTATACAAATGAAGATTGTGCATACAAATATATTATTATTCCTCTTCCTATTATGTAACTTTACTTTTCGTATACAGCGGGAACCCCGGCGGTACCATTCTTGGCCGTGGTTCCTACCAGAGCTAGGCTGGCCTCGCTCATATATACGTTAGTAAAGTAATTCCCCATGCTTAGCCTCACCCTATCGTTCCTTACTAATTCAGATGAGGACTTACATCCTCTAGAATCTATAGATAAGGTTCGATATACATTCTCTCTCAGAGAAAAGAGGCTAAGCCCTTCCTCCCTCCCTCAGTGCCGCTGCTGTTACAGGCGGCAACCGCTGTCTTTCTTCATTGCCGTTGAGTAGAACAGAGTTCTTGCCAACTCCGGCTTTGAGTTAGATAGTAATTATCTCAGGGTGCCCTGGTCTTACCGCAGATGATGTTGCCAGCAAAGGAACCATGTTGCCTCTGCCGCCGACGACGTTGTCAGCACAGGAAGCCATGCTTCCTCAGTTCTCTGTTGATGGTAAGCAGCATACCTGCTGCCACCTCTCATTTCAGTGAACTATAAGACCCTTACTCCTCCCTCTTCTGTCCTTTTGTGACGTCATAACCGTCACAATACTCTTTTGCCGGTATTCTGACAGTCCTCCTGGCTTGCTAGGTTGACTGCACTACCGGCTGGGACCCTGCTGAGGGCAGTTAGTTCAGCTGCCCCAGCCACCTTCCCCCTTACGGCCTTCCTTTACCAGAAGTGAATATCACTGTGGGAAGATTGAGCTGGCCCTGACGGCTGCCGGTGGGAAACCTAACATACTTTTGAGAAGTCTTCTGCCCTCTCTTCGTCCGCCATCCACAATTATTGCCACCGGAGGTATAGCCGGCGCAGGCCTTTTGTGGATGGGTGGAAGCTAGAATCAGATGGATTCTTACCCCTTCCATTGGAACTCTCATTCTGGCAAGGAGACAGTAAGCTGATAGTCCTACACTTCCAATTGTTGTGCTAAACCATAATAATAGGAAACTCTCCTTCCTTAATGCTTTCTCTCTCTCTCTATCAGTTAGTGCCACCAGGTACTAACCTAACCCCGGCAGTGCCGCTGGTTGAACTACAGTATACAAATATAGAGTAGTACACATATTTTCTAACATACTCTGTGTTTCCTGTCACAGTTTATTGTTGGGACCACGATATTATGTTAAGGTCTGAGTACTTCCTCAACACCCAGATGGTTTTTTCGATCATCGGGACCCTAAAAATCACCGATCAGTATTAATATATACTACAGGTGGAGAATGTTAGTATAGACACTTACTAACCCTAACTCTAGTTCCTAGAGTTTCTTCTACCTAGTAGTCTCTCTACCAGGGAAACCAAATATTATTACTGACGGAGGTCTCAGTAATGGCCTGGGAGAGGAAACACAGATTTGTCTTTTCTACTTCCTTTCAAGCTTACTATCCTAAGCTATTATATACAATAGTGATTACTATTGGTAATAAAAAATGTATGCTTTAAATCAATGATATAAAAACTATGATACTCATTGGATCCTTTTCCTTTACAGGAGGAGCCAATGGAGAAGTGTGCAGCCTTGTTCTGCAACTACAATGGTAAAGACTTTTGTGGACACATGATGTGCAGGACTCATACCCCCTGCTGTATCGTGTCGGGAGTCCTAAAGTATTGGGACCTGAAGGGTTGCCCCACCTGCTCAACCCTGCTGGCCAACGGCTTTGGAGAAGCCCTCCCAGTCAACTTAGAGACTAGGGACACAGCGAGGGAGACCCTTCGCAAGTGGGTAAGAGGGTTCCAAAAGAACTCTCCGGGACCATACCTACCCAACAACTCCCTATGGTGCCTTCTGTTCCCCAAGGCTCTACCAAACGCGGTAGTGCCCCAGGAACAGGTCCAGCCTTCTCTCGTACAACTGAAGATTGACGCGGACATACACAAGGCACTGGAAGACGTGGACATCCACCAAGAAAGGATGTCAGAAGTGTCCATTGAAACGGAACAGGACCTACTGCAAGGAGGCCCTGAAGAAGACGTGGAACAACCACGAACGGATGAAGAAGGATCTGTTTCGAAAGTAACTGAAGACCCTCAGTTCACCGTGATGGCATACCAACCTATGCCGTCAACCTCTTCAGCCCCAACTCCTCAACCAGCTACACAGGTCGACAAGAGCGAAGCAATTCTCACGTCGATCCAGCAGATGTTGGACTCTTTCCAGAAGGAACAGGAGACGATGAAGCAGTCTATCCAGCGACATCAGACTGATACAGGAAAGGGACTGCCCTGGACCTTCCAGGGGCTCCACTAAGAACCCCCTTAGAGTATTGGATCTCCCTCACTGCTCCGAAACCAACCCCTGGAGTTATGCGAAGGATATCCCCATGATGAATGGGAAACTATTCGTCTTAGAGAAGCTAGGAGCCAAACTATTTGAAAATCTTGAGTTCTGGCCTAGCTTTTCAACTTACGCAGATTGTTACGTGAGACTGCAGGATGAACATGCATCCCGTGAAGAAATGGTACCTAAGGAAGTCATTGTCTTCGAGCATGACAAGGTGCAAGCCATCCTCCTAAAAGCCTTGAAAGGAGTCGGGTACACCAACTCCAAAGTCTCAGCACTGAGCAAGAGGCACCCCACCTTTATTACTCCTTCCTCCATCTCTTTCCCCTTTTCGGAGAAAGCTCTAGACTTTGCCATCAAGGCAGCTGAAGAGGGCAAACCCTGCCCAACTCTAGAGGAATGGAAACCATTCTCTCTAGCAATGCCTGCCTGCGAGAAGAAGTGGAAAGATGTCCACCTAAACTTCTCCGTCTCGAAATTAGATCCAGAGATAGCAGACCAGCAGTTCAATGAGAACCTTCCCAAGTTGCCAGACCATCTTCTGAGGAGGGAACAGGAGACGAAGGAGAGACTTGCAGCTTCCCTTTCTCATCAGAACTGCCTGGTAATGAGCGCAGGCTTACATAACGTCCCAGAAATGTATATTTTCCTGGCTAAGTCTCACATGGGTACCCTTGTGAAAGACTTATATGCTTTCATCAGAGCAAGGAGAGCCTGCAGAGAGCACGTGTTTGCCTCAGCAACAGTAAAACACGAACCCAGGAAGCTGATTTCATCGTGCATCTGGGGTAAGGACCTTTTCCCACAGGAAATGGTCCGAGAGGTCATAGCCAGAGCAGCCACGGAGAATAGGAACCTTCTCCAAAAGTGGGGCATGACCTCAAAGAGAAAATTTTCTTCAGACGGAGGTCCCCAGCCTAAGTACAAAAAAGCAAGGAGACCACGCAAACCTGCGCAACTTCCTGCCGTGACCATGATCACGATGCCTCAACTGGTGGCCCAGCCTCAGACCACCTTCCAGATGGTTCCTCAACAGCTGGTAGCCCAGTCGCCAGCATTTAACCCTGGCTTTGAGAGGCAGTCGACCACCTTTCACCCTTACAAAGGAAAAGGCCCAAGGAGAAGTTCCTCTGGAAACCCCTCGCAGGGCCGAGGAGGACGTGGTCACAGAAACAAGTACTCAGGACCCCCCAAGCAATGAGGGGTTCCAGGTAGGGGGCAGACTGTACCACTTTCGGGATCGCTGGACCTTCGATCCCTGGGCCCACAGCCTAATCACGAATGGACTCGCGTGAAAATGGAACAGAACTCCCACCCAGTTTTCCAGAATTCTTCCAACACTCCACCCCCTCGTTAGAAGAATATACCTCAGAACTCTTGAACAAGAAGGTAATAAGGAAAGCGAAGTCCATCAGATTCCAAGGAAGGCTGTTTTGTGTTCCCAAGAAAGACTCAGACAAACTCAGAGTCATTCTAGACTTGTCTCCACTTAACAAGTTCATCAAGAACAACAAGTTCCGAATGCTTACTTTGCAACACATAAGGACCCTTCTACCAAAAGGGGGGTACACAGTCTCAATAGACCTAGCAGATGCTTACTGGCATCTGCCAATCAGCCGCCCCTTCTCCTCCTACCTAGGATTCAAGCTACGGAAGAAGTAATTTATCTTCAGAGCAATGCCCTTCAGACTGAACATAGCCCCAAGAATATTCATGAAGCTAGCAGACACAATCGTCCAGCAACTACGCTCCGAAGGAGTTCAAGTGGTAGCATATCTAGACGATTGGCTGGTGTGGGCAGCATCCAAGACTACTTGTCTGCAAGCAGCCAAAAAGGTGATCCAATTCCGGGAACACCTGGGCTTCAAGATCAATCGTAAGAAGTCTCGCCTTTCTCCAGCTCAGAAGTTCCGATGGTTAGGAATCCAATGGGATTTAAAGTCACTCCACCTCTCCATTCCATCCAAGAAGAGGAGAGAGATAGCAGGAGCTGTCAAGAGACTAATCCATCACAAAAGGATTTCAAGATGCCAACAGGAAAGAGTATTGGGCTCTCCAGTTTGCAGCAGTGACAGACCCAGTGCTAAAAGCACGTCTAAAAGATGCGTCAGGAGTCTGGAAAAGATATGCATCAAACGCTCGAAGAGATCAACTAAGGTTGACCCCGACCCTATTGCGCACGCAGTTAAGGCCGTGGTCAACAGCCAAGAGCCTAACACGGACAGTTCCCCTGCAACAACCACAACCATCAGTGGTGATACACACGGACGCCTCCTTGGATGGATGGGGAGGCCATTCTCACGAGAGAAAAGTGCAAGGGAATTGGTCACACCAGTTCAAAACCTTTCACATCAACATCTTGGAAGCTATGGCAGTTTTCCTGACGTTGAAGAAACTATCCCCTCGCAGAGCAATCCACATCACATTGGTCCTGGACAACGAAATGATAGTAAATGTCTAAATAGACAAGGCTCGAGATCACCTCACATAAACCATGTGATATTAGCCATCTTCTACCTGGCAAGGAAGAGAGGATGGCACTTATCAGCAGTTCACATACAAGGGTTCCGCAGTGTGACAGCGGACGCTCTATCCAGGCAAAAGCCCATACAGACAGAATGGTCCCTAAACGCAGACTCATTCTCCTTCATCTCGGAAAAAGTCCCGGAACTGCAGATCGACCTCTTCACAGCGAGCGACAACAAGAAACTACCTCGTTACATAGCCCTTTATATGGAACAGGTGGAATTGCATTTACCTGTTTCCACCAACCAATCTCCTGCTAAGAGTCCTCGACAAGCTAATATCCTTCAGAGGGACAGCAGCAGTAGTGGCGCCCAAATGGCCCAAAAGCAATTGGTTCCCTCTAGTTCTAGAATTGAAACTGAAACTGTTTCCTCTGCCGGACCCAGTTTTATCCCAACTGGTCCAGAATTCGACTGTCTACGCTTCATCCTCGAGAACCAGCAACCTACATCTCATGATTTTCTTGCCCTAGTGGTGAACAAAAAGTTTGGAATCTCGAAGGATAAAGTTGACTTCATTGAAGAGTATAAATCAAGTTCGACAAGGTGACAATATGAATCGTCATGGAAGAAATGGGTGTCCTTTGTGAAAACAAGGAAACCGACAGAAATATTGATAGATTTCTGTCTTGCTTTCTTCATATACCTACACGAACAAGGCCTGGCTTCTACCACGATTACCGCGTGTAAGTTGGCCCTGACTAGACCACTTCGGTACACCTTTGAGGTGGACCTCTCTAGTGAAATCTTCAATAAGATCTCAAAAGCATGCGCTAGACTCAAGCCAGCAACCCCTCCAAAGCCCATCACATGGTCTTTGGACAAAGTCTTGCACTATGCTTCGAACCTAAACAATGAGGATTGTACTCTAATGGATCTAACACAGAAAGTCATCTTTCTGTTTGCAATAGCCTCAGGGGCTAGAGTTAGTGAAATAGTGGCCTTATCTAGAATTGAAGGCCATATTCAGTTCCTAGACACAGGAAAATTGAACCTTTTTCCTGATCCTGCCTTTCTTGCTAAGAATGAGCTACCCAATAATAGGTGGGGTCTTTGGAGAATCTGCCCACTGAAGAAAGATGTCTCTCTATGCCCAGTAGTGTCTTATGGTCTATCTTCGAAGAACTTCAGACTTCAAAGGAGGACAGCTCTTCAGAGGCGAAACTTCAGGATCAACCCTATCCCTAAGACAACTGGGAGCGAAGCTCACCTACTTTATTCGCAGAGCGGATCCTGACAGTACATCTGCAGGTCACGATCCGAGAAAAGTTGCTTCTTCGTTGAATTTCTTTCAACACATGGACTTTGAGAGGCTCCGCTCGTACACTGGGTGGAGATCATCCAGGGTCTTCTACAAACACTATGCGAAGCAAGTACATGAAATAAAACACTTTATGGTGACGGCGGGTAGTGTCATAAAACCCGTCGTCTAGTGCTTCGATGAACAGTGGACTGTTTTGGGACTGAATAGTGTATCGGGTGCATGGGTATACGTACCTTCTAGTGCAAATCATTACGATGATTAACAGACTGTTCTATATAGGTGCATAATCTGACCAATAACAGCAGTGCCATGTGAACGTTTAAATCAGTGTTTACACATGTCCAAAATCTGAGTAAGTCAGACAGATTTGGTTTCACATCTCCATTGAGTGGCATTATTCCGATAATGAAATTATATATATTTTTCCTTTACAGGTCAAAATATGAACCCTGATGTGTATAAATGCTGGATCAGATTCTTACCTTGTTGTAACTACATTTGATAATTTAGTTGCAACATAAAGATACAAAAACGTATCTGCATCTTATTTTTGACACCTCAGTTGCATTCAAATAAAACATGCCAGAGTTTTATTTTATCCCTATAAATAGAGATAACTTGAAATCAGTACAGATTTCCATGGTAATTGAAGGTAACCTCCAAAACGTTTCCCTTTTGTTCCAACGGAAATACAAACCTTGAATCCTTATTGTCGAAGTCGACACTTTCCTCGCAGGGGGCAGGAAGCACTAAGCCTGTTCCAGGCTTAGTGGAAATGACAGTTAACTGGAATTTCATATGCAGGTCTAGGAGACCAGATAAGGAATCCATTCAAGGTAGAAGGCACATACACAAACCCACAGATATAGTACTTTCAAGTTAATTCTCTGGTATGCTTCCATCAGGACGACATGGCCCGAGCCCAAAAAAATGGATTTTGAGCAAAGTGACAAATCTATTTTTGGGTGAGAGTGCCATGTCGTCCTGATGGACCCACCCTTTTGCTGACCCTACCCGAAACTACTCTATCTGCGGCTATTCCTGCTTAACAACAAGTAAAGGAATGGTGGCTGGAAGTAGTAAGAATGGGAGGTCCACCGAGTACCTCCTTCTTTCACCACTCTTCCCCCTTACATCAAAGAGTTAAATCTATTCGGGGTGAAGATTGCTATGTGTCGTATTTAAAAAATACGTCCCCTGATATTATGCAATATCCTTAGCCGGATACTCGCGCTAGGAGTCAGAATCCTGGAGACCTTCGGTTTATTTCTCTGGGAGTATCACTGTAGCAAATATCCCTTAGACGGCTACCTAAAGGAACCCTTCCATCAGGATGACATGGCCCGAGCCCAAAAATAGATTTTTCACTTTGCTCAAAATTCATTTTATTACCAAATTTTTGAGCAAAGAATTATTACAAGTGATATGGTAAGCATTTAGACCATATAAAGTACCCAACTGTACACCCTCAATGTATTTGTACTCAATTTATCTAGGGTTTTATGACACATAAAACCCTAGAAAAGGGGGCTTATGATAAAGAAATAAGCAAAATATGGCCAAAGATAAAATACAGTCTTATACCTAAAAACATAATATGAACTATATTTAAACCAGTTCTGAAGTAGGTATACTATAATAAAAAATAGGTACACATGTTATTTCAGAGAAACGAAATTGAATTCTGAAACTAAAAACTTAAATTGTTTATTAATGATCATGACACAAAAGCCGATAGTTTACTTATTAAAATAAATAAGCTGGAAGAATGCCCAGGGATGCACTTGAGGGCTACGTCGTTGCAGCAGGTTTTATATCACTACCAGCTGCCACCACAAAGTGATGTATTTCGTCCAATTGCTTCATATAATGCTTGAAGAACACCCTGGTGGACTTCCAACCAGTATAAGCCTGTAAACCCTCGAAGGACATGCACTGAAAAGCGAGGAAGCCACTTTCCTAGGGTCATGACCTAAAGGCATACAAGCCGGATCCGCTCTTATTATAAAATATGTCAACTTCGCTCTCACTTGTTTCAGAGACAATTCTGATCCCACCATTTTACCCTTAAATAACTGACTGCCTTTGAAATTCTTTGTTCTGTCAAGATAAGTCTTTATACACTGCACTGGACACAGAGTGAGATCACTTGCGAGGGGAACTATTTTTCACGGTCCCCATCAATTAGATGGAAGCTCCTTCTTAGCCAAAACGGTAGGATCAGGATATAAATTAACTTCACCAATGTCTGTAAATTCGATGTGACCCTCATCCTAAGAAAGGGCCACATTTTCACTAACTCGAGCACCAGAAGCCATAACAATTAGAAAAACCACTTTTTGAGACACATCTCGTATAGACGCAGTTTGATTGTCAATTTCAGATTCAAATTGTAACACTTTATCCAACGACCAGGAGATCGGTTTCGGAGAAGCCGACGGTCTTAACCTTGCACAAACTTTCGGAATCTTGTTAAAGAGGTCTGAGTTAAAATCGATGTCAAAAGCATATAAAATGGTTCTAGCCAGGGCTGACTGTACGACGAAATCGTGGAGAATGCTAGGCCTTTCGCGTGTAAGTCAATCAAAAACCCCAAGCAAAAATCCATAGTGATAGAATCTGGATTCTTGTCTTTCACATACCGAACCCATTTCTTCCACGAAGTTTCATACTGATTCAAAGTAGTGGAAGTTTTATAATTTTCGGCAAATGATATTTTGTCACATTGAATTTTGAACCTCTTTTCTAGGGCTAATGCTAAAAAATCGTGAGATGAAGGGTGTTCGTTTTCCATGATAAAGCGAAGACAGTCTTCCTCTGTACTTCTTGAGACAGACTCGGGCTGGGTGAGACACCAACCTGGGGTTCATTTCCGTCACTATGGGGTACCAGGTGCTCTTTGGCTGTGGAGGAGCAATCAGGGCTACTGTCCCCCTGAATGAATGAAGCTTGTCCAAAGCCTTTATGAGAATATTGAAGGGTGGGAACAGATAAATTCTCTCCCACTGATTCAAATCCAGGTTCATTGCATCCATGCCCACTGCCGCCAGATACATATTTGGTGCCACATAACTGGAAAGTTTCTTGTTGAGGCTCGTTGCAAACAGATCCACTTGAAGACCCGGGACTAACTCCTGCACGAAAGAGAATGATTTTCCGTCTAGAGACCATTCTGTCTCTAGAGGATGTGGTCGAGATAGGGAGTCTGCCATCACATTCTGAACTCTGTGAAGGTGAGAAGCTGACAGATGCCACCCCTTCCTCTGAGCTAACGAAAAGATGGTGAACATTACATGATTTATCTGGGGAGACCTTGACCCTTGCCTGTTGATGCAATGGACTATTACTTTGCTGTCGAGGACTAATCGGATGTGAATATTGTTCTTCAAGTGTAACTTTTTGAGGGATAAGAAGACTGCCATGGCCTCCAGAATATTTATGTGGAATTGCTGGAATTTCTGAGACCAACAGACTTGCACTTTCTTGATTGAGGTATGACCCCCCCCCCCCCAACCCTCCAATGAGGCATCCGTATGAAGAATCACTACCGGAGGAGGAAAGCGCAACGGAATTGTCTTCGAAAGACTTCTGGCAGTAGACCACAAACGAAGTTGCCTTCGTAGTAACTCTGGGGTCATCTTCTGATGACCGCAAAGAGCTGTGGAGGCTCTCCGCTTCCAAACTCTGCTTGCATCCTTGAGCCGAATCTTGAGGAGAGGGTTCATTACTGAGGTGTACTGTAAGGAGCCCAGAACCCTTTCCTGGCATCGCCTGGTGGTCCTTCCCGACTTTATCAGAAACCAGACTGACTTTGCTATTTCTTTCCTCTTGGAAGGAGGTATGGACAAAGTATGAGACTGTAGGTTCCAATGAATCCCCAGCCACTGGAAAACCTGAGCTGGGTTCAGTCTCGACTTTTTTTAAGTTGATCTGGAATCCTAGGGACTGCAGAAACTTGAGAACATGAGGGGTTGCTTCTGTGCACTCCCCTGCTGAGGGAGCCCACACTAGTCAGTCGTCCAGGTATGCGGCTACTTGAAGGTCTTTTTCCCGCAGCTGTTGCACGACTGCGTCAATAACCTTCGTAAAAATTCTCGGAGCTATGTTGAGCCCAAATGGCATAGCTCTGAATGGATAAGCCTTTCGTTCCAAGCTGAAACCAAGGTAGGGGGAGAAGCGTCGACCTATCGGAAGATGCCAATAAGCGTCGGTAAGATCTATAGAGACCGTGTAAGCCTCCTGTGGTAGTAAGGTCCGTATCTGCGAAATAGTCAGAATCCGGAACCTGTCGCACTGAACGAACAGGTTCTGACGGGACAAATCGAGAATAGTTCGAGGAATAATCGAATCTGTCTTTGGCACGCATAACATACGACCTTGAAACTTCATAGATCTTGTGCAACGGATAACTCTCTTCTTTAACAGGTCCTGCACATATTGTTCCAGAAGAGGTGTTGATTTCTGGAAAAATCTCCTGATCTTTGGAGGTTGTCTCTTCCACTTCCAACCCAATCCGTTGGAAATGACGCTCTGTGCCCAAGGACTGAATGCCCACCGGTCATTGAACAATTTCAGCCTTCCCCCTACCGGAGTATCCTCATTGTTTTTTGGCTGAAGATATGCATCCCCTACTTCCTCTGTTGCCTCGGACACCACGACTTCTTGATCTGCCATCTCTGTCTGAGCAGCCTCTACCACCTCTTTCTCTCTTAGGGGAATGAAAGGAGGGTAACCCCTGCTCGTATCCAGGATTGAAAGCTGGAGACTGTGAAGTCACCAGATGAGGAACAGCAAATACGTTCTGAGGAGCGCTGGATGGAGAAGGAGCGAAAGACTTCCTGAGATATGTTAGCTTACGAACACTCTTTGGTTGAGCTCCGACCCAAGGATTAAATCTTCTCTGTAAAGATATTCCCCACTGCTGGAAAAGGCTCATATTCTCAGCTGCAGCTTTATCTAAGACCTCCTTTACTGAATTTTGGGGAAAAAGATCCTTACCCCATATACAAGCATCAATGAGACGCTTCAGCTCATGACGTATAGTAGCTGAAGCAAGAACATGTTTCCTATAGACTCTTCGAGCCTGAAAGAAGTCATAAAGATCCTTCATAAAGGTAGCCAAATAGGTCTTAGCCAAAAGGGAAAAAACTGGGGCATCAATGAAATTCCCAATCATCATTTCCATAAAACATTGAAGAGACATCGAAGCCGATAATCTCTCCCTAGTCTCCAATTCAACTTTAAGGATGTGTTCAGGAATCCTAGGCAGTCTTTCGTTAAATTGTCGACTGGCTACAACCTTGTCCAATTTTCCTTCTGCGAAGGTAAACTGAACATCCAACCAATGGTCAGCATCATGGGGAAGAACGAGCGACAGATCTACATTCTTCCAAGACCGGAAGAGATTTACCTTCCTGGATGGCCTTTTCTACTGCTAAAAACCTTTTAATGCAAAGGGAAAAACCATTGTGTCTGGAGCTACAAATGTGGCTAACCTTTTACCAAAGGCACCAAGTTGCGTTTTGAGGCACCCTGCTGTCTTCATTTCCTTTAGGCCACGTGCTGGGCTCTAGTGTGTTCTAAGATCGTATTTTTTGGGGATAGTGTCATCTCTCAGAGGGACACCTTCAGCCAACCTGACATAACAAAAGGGGTAGGCCTCGATATCTGGATAAAATTCCAGATCGGTTATGGGCCTGGAGCCTAACCCCTCTCCAATATGGAGGATATCCTCTGAAAGTACCGCATGACCTGCGTACCTCCAAGGGTTCTGTTGCATACAAAAAGGGAGCTGAGAAGGTAAGACCTTAGCCTTACCGGGGTCCTCTTGAGATTTCAAAACCTGAATCTCCTCCCGCAAGGCTTTGAACATCATTCTCTAATATTGTTCGGTCCCTTCCATGAAAGCCTTCATGTTCGCTAAAAGGGACGTGTCATCCAAAGTACTTGGAAATTTAGGTGGCTTTGGTTCCATCAGCTCAACAGCAGAAGGAGGAGGAACAGAAACAGGAGTTGTACCTGACACAGAAGATGTAGTTGTAACTGTTGTGGAATAATGAGTTAGGACAGGTCAAATCTGGCGGGCAAGCAGCATGTGTGCCACCTAGGGGCGCAAAAGGTAAACAGGGGTATAAACAGATTCGCGAGGGAAGCCTCAGCTACCGGAACTGTTATACTACAATGATCTTAGGAATATTATCTTGATTTATTTGTAAGTAATAGTATAAGACGGTGCATCATTATTAAGAGCCCAGAGGGGGCATTATGTTATAATTATATTGCGGGCTACATAGCAGCCAGATGAGAGTCACACCTTTGGATAGGCCAATCATGGGCAAATTTTACAGTTCTCCCAATGAGTAATTTTATGCAGGTCTGGCAGTAAATATAAACATGCATCACAGTGTACATACATAGATTAATATATATGACAGCACATATCCCATATCCATGCATGCCACGGGAAGGTCATATTTATATATATATATATATATATATATATATATATATATATATATATATATATATATATATATATATATATATATATATATGTATATATATATATATATATATATATATATATATACATATATATATATATATATATATATATATATATATATATATATATATATATATATATGTGTGTGTGTATGTGTGTGTGTGTGTGTGTGTGTAGCAGGATGGCCTAACACAGGTATAGTAGCCCATTTTATCTTATAACCAGTACAAGTGTGTAATTACATACATTTATTTTTTCAGCTTCAAACATTCGTTGCATGTACCTAAATAAAGTCATCAAATGCACAAATGTCTTATTGACCAACTGAGGACAAAGAAGCCGCTGTGGTGGTGGCAGTTGAAACAACGGAAAAAACTTAGTCTCTCACAGAGGTCACACTATCATCGTCCAACTCAGGCAGATAAGAATCATCCACCCGAGGGAGAGGTTCGTCATCTAATTCTACGGTCGACAGGAGAACAAATTCTCTGCCCGGAGGTAAAGAAGAAACCGTAGACATATTGTCCAGATTGGCACTCATAGCTCTTAACCCTGGATAGGTACGGTCCTCGGACACCCCTTTAAGGGTATACTCGGACGCGAACGACCCCGACGCCAAAAAAAATTCTTGAAAAATCAGTTTTTGCAGTAACCTCCTTTTTTCTTTTGCCAAAAAAAACTTCAATGAATGCTTAAAACAACTGTAAAGATAAATACTACTCATCTGCAGAAAAACTATTTATTATAAATATTTAAAAAAATTAAGTAGAAAAAAAAAAGACCTGACATAAAAATTCATAAAAAAAAAGTTTATACATATATACACAAATCCTTTTAGGAATTGATTCTTGAATGTTTAGGACACATCTTGATGTATTTTGGATGAAGTCAGACCCATGGAGGTGAAGATCTGAAATGAGAAAAAAAGGGTAACTTTTTTTGGCCAAAAAAAATTGTCCAAATTTCATGAATTTTTTTGGGTACCCAAATGAAATAGGAAGTGGCTAATTTTTTTAGGGAATAAACATATGTTATCCTAAAATAGAAATATGTAAAAAAATCTTCATTATTTTGTAAATTACATTTATATCAGGAGCCATATCTAAAGGTAATTTTTTGAGTACTTGGAAATTTCGTAAAAAAATACATATATTTAATATATAATATGATATTTATGCAGGTAAAAATATACAAAAATATCACAAATTCTATAGGGAACAAGAATATATATAGATAGGGCAGCTTACGCTTCGGATATGTCCACAAAATGGCCGCCAACCACACTGACTCAGACTCCCTAATCTGCCACTTGAAATGTAGGAAGGGTATGTCAATTTCAAGGTGTTATTTACTAATCTAATTATTATTGGATATGCATAAAAATTGTATGGTGGGTTGCTGGATAATTGTCGATTATTTTACGACTATAAAATTAAAATTCTGACCCAAAAAATTTTTTTTGAAGGGAAATAAAATCGAAAAAAAAAAATGTAAAACAATATTTTAGCTAAAAAAATTTGATGATATTCAATAAAAAAAAAAAGTAAACAAAATTTTCCGACAAATAAACATCTAGAGGAATCATTAC
This sequence comes from Palaemon carinicauda, assembly GCF_036898095.1. Taxonomy (NCBI): domain Eukaryota; kingdom Metazoa; phylum Arthropoda; class Malacostraca; order Decapoda; family Palaemonidae; genus Palaemon; species Palaemon carinicauda. The sequence continues at coordinate 73,620,517 of NC_090729.1, forward strand.
TCTGTGATAGTTCCTTAGTACGTAGTAATTTTGAAAGAATTGGGAAAAAACGAAAAAATGGCAATCACCGGAAAATCGAACACATACCTATATATACGCCATATCTGGCTAAAAAAAAGATTGGCATGGGTAGCCAGATCATCTAGAAACACTTTCCAACACTATAAAAATATAAGTTTTGCGACACTACTTGCCAATTCCTTACGGTAACATGACTAAGCAAAAAAATGCAAAACAAATAAAAATGGGCACTCGTGGAAAAATGGCCATTCTAATATACGGCATTTCAGAAAAAAAAAATTTCAGCCACGTACTAGGCAAACCATCAAGGCATATTTTCCGACAAATAAACATATAAATGAAATATTACTCTGTGATAGTTCCTTAGTACGTAGTAATTTTGAAAGAAATGGGAAAAAACGAAAAAATGGCAATCACAGGAAAATCGAACACATACTTATATATACGCCATATCTGGCTAAAAAAAAATAGGCATGGGTAGCCAGATCATCTAGAAACACTTTCCAACACTATAAAAATATAAGTTTTGCGACACTACTTGCCAATTCCTTACGGTAACATGACTAAGCAAAAAAATGCAAAACAAATAAAAAGGGGCACTCGCGGAAAAATGCCCAACATTCTAATATACGGCATCTCAGATAAAAAAAAAGACATGCACGTGTTAGCCCAACCATCAAGGCACACTTTCTAACACATAAACATGAAAAAAAAATCAATAATATACGGCAATTCCTTACTACGTAGTAAATTTTTACAAATATTGAAAAAAAAACAGAAATTGGCAACCGCAGTTAAATACCCAATATACCAATAACTACGTCGTATCTGACAAAAACAAAATCACGCATGGGTAGCCAGATCATCTAGACACACTTTCCAACATTAAAAAAGCAAAAGTTTTACGACACTATTTCGCAATATCTTACGGAAAAATGACTTGGCAAAAAAATTAAAAAAAATTAAAAAGGGACACTCGCGGTAAAATGCCCGACATTCTAATATACGACATCTCAGATAAAAAAAAAGACATGCACGTGTTAGCCCAACCATCAAGGCACACTTTCTAACACATAAACATGAAAAAAAATGAATAATATATGGCAATTCCTTACTACGTAGTAATTTTTACAAATATTGAAAAAAAAACAGAAATTGGTAACCGCAGTTAAATACCCAATATACCAATAACTACGTCGTATCTGACAAAAACAAAGTCATGCATGGGTAGCCAGATCATCTAGACACACTTTCCAACACTAAACAAGCAAAAGTTTTACGACACTATTTGGCAATATCTTACGGAAAAATGACTTGGCAAAAAAATTAAAAAAAATGAAAAAGGGGCACTCGCGGTAAAATTGTCCTCGTGGTGATGAACGACATTTTAACTAAAAAAAAAAACATGCACATGGTAGCCAAACAATCCACCAAGACTTTCCACAACTGATAACCTATACAAGTTGCACCATTCTACGACAATTTCATAATACGTAATAACTTTGATAATTATGCAAACTACCTCAGAAGGGTAAACTCGGACGCGAACGACCCCGACGCTTGTCAGAAATCGGGGAAGGAGTACAGCTACAGCAATGCACATCTGGACACTACTAGAGCGTGTAGGGGACACACCTCCTGCAGGTCGATCACCCACAAATTCAGTCACAGGGGTGAGTCACGTGAGAAAAACCTGTTTTTTTTTGACGCTCGGGGTCGCAAACGACCCACCGTACCTATCCAGGGTTAAAGCCTCATCCACATGTAACTGGACAGTCGGTATGGGCATAGGCTAGGAATAACCTAGTACTAAGTCCGGAGCCGCCTTAGGGAAAAGTATATCCCTCCATTCCATAGATGGAAAGTAAGAAGCCTTCAGGTCAGCATTCTTCTTAAATCCCCTGACCCAAGTACGAAGAGATCTCTGGAAGAACATCTGGTCGTCATCAGAGATATCTTTCGATGTCCATCCAGAGTGATGTAAGTCCTTGCACACACTACATTCCTGAGGGTCCCAGTAGGAGACTGGATCCTTCATCCTCCGGCATTTAGCATGAGTCCTGCAGGTATCATGACCACAGGGATACCTCACGGTCCTGGCACAAATCTGCACCCGGCAGTGCATCTCCTTCGAAGACCCCGCCTGTAAGGAGAAAGGAGAAAATATATATGAGTACAATGTTCTCTTTGGATCACGAAGCTGAAAAGAATGGATTAATAGTATTCTATGAAGTCAACAAAATGGGGAAAAGTGAGCCCCAAATTGTGTGTGACTGCAATTGATGAAATAGTAAGAGGAAAAGAACACAATATCCAGACCCCTGTTAAAGGCATTAGATTGGAAAAATTAGCCAATAGGAAAAATGTCACCCTTAACCACAAAAATTATGTTTGGTTGAGCAGGGAAACAAGGATGCTAAAAAAAAATCATTAGCTTCTCTATCTCCGCAGAGAAAGGGCTAGTAAGGAGGCAACGAAGTCGCCAACTAAGAGAAAATCATAGACACATCGATATTAGAACAACTAGTCTTAGCAAAGAAAGGCTAAACTTTCAACCCATAATCTCACAAGAAGGATCACTATAAAAGGACCCAATCTGTAAGAATGCGAATGAAAAATCCAATCCACACCCTTAAAGGAAACTGGATAAATTGTTAGAAACAAATAACCAAATGTAATGGTTAATTCTTTAAGCCTAGCCAAAGAGAACCTTTCGCAAAAGAGATCTCCCTAGCCGATTAACTTAAAGATACCTCACAAGTAGTAGAAGTAAAGTCTTTATGTCAATCTAGAATTGAACTCATCAACAGATAATAGAGCACACACCTTGTAGAAGGCAGTCTCCAAGAAAGAAAAACATGCCATTATGGTACAAATATTGCCGTTAGTAACGGCACACTTAGGTAACGGCATTGCCGTCTCCCAGGGCTCTCCCTAAAGCAGAGGCAAAAGAACATTTCCCCTATACGGTGTTGGACCTGCCGTCACTAACGGCAGTGTTGGTAAGTATGGCAGCCAAGTCAAACGACAATAGTTTCCACAGAAACATCATGCCATAGGAAAAGGTTGTGGCACTACAGGCCACACTGCCTTAAATAGCGACATATCACTATCGTATGCTAAAGAAAAGGAATGCCGTCGGAGACGACAAAGCCGTAAATACCAGCATTGCCGTCAGTCTAACAACTTGCTCTTTTATAAAGGGGTATGCTGATGGGTCTATAAGACCATAACCCCAAAGGGACTAGGCCTCACAACAACAATTGTAAAAACACAGCATCATATATAAAATTAAGTTCGATATCAGTAACAGGAGGACTCACCACGGAGAGGGGTAATGACATAAGGTTAAAAAGTGCTACTTGATTCAAAATTCAAAGAGGCTAGGAGACGACAGCACACAGCAGTCGGCGCACCGACAATAAAAAGCTCACCCTTCACAAAGGGGAACACGATAGAACTGCTGTAAGCCAGCTTGAGAAATTAAGAATGAATGTAGCATAATAGACCAACGAACATGCCGTCGAAGGATAGGCTAGGCCTGAATGTGACACGTCAAAAGAAAAATCCCAGAGGCTAAAAGAAAAGGCAGTATAACAGCCAGCGAACCAACTGAAAATAAATAAATGAGCTAACCCTTCGCAAAGGGGAGCTCCAGAAACTGCGCATTCCTAGCCCTGAAAGATCTCGGATGCGTGTAGCCTGATGGCCAAGAGCCTAAACAGTCAGAGTACCGAGAAACCCCAACAAGTGGAACAAAAAGCTCAGAAACTAGTATAACTGAGTAAAAACCTCCCAGATGGAAAAGACCACTGTCAACGAAGCCGGAATTAAAGACCAAAAACAACATTGACGAGTCCGTCTTCAACTAAAAACTTACCGTCTCTAGGCTAGGCTAGCCGAAACTGGCATGAACTCAAATCACATAAATAATAAAAATGTAATGTAAATGCTAACTTAAAATAGAGCCCAAAGCATCGCAATGCTAAAAAACTACTTGCTAATGTAAAACTTACAGCCTAAACAAGTAAACATGTAAAAAGGGCAATCAGGTACGAAACCTGACGCCATGGCTAGCTGGACTCAAAGCGCTCAGGTAGGCACTCAACTTTAATGAAAAAGAGGAAGCCATCATTCGAAGAAAATCTTCAAAATAAGGTGAAAAGAGCGCACACAAAAATATAGAACAGTAGCGTCAAGCTGCGAACAAAGGAATGAAGTGGCAGGGTCGTATGGGAGCACCGCAATTTGATAGGATATGTAACGGCTCCTCACTTATCCTTCCCCTTAGAGGATTAGACTGGATAAGGTCAATTCGGGCTGCAGATATCTATGGTTATCTTATGATATGTCCCTGATTATACACGATATCTTCGGATAGTCGTTCTGGGGGTTAGAACCCGTGATACCTGATGGTAATTCTCTTATGATATCAATCACAGAAATATTATAAGGTAGGAAGCTGCCAAAGGGAACTTCCATCAGGACGACATGGCTCGAGCCCAAAAAAGTAATTTAACAGCCTACTCTAGCTTTGTCAGGTCTAAGGTCATCTACACTCTTAGGCTCTGTTTCGGCTCCGTCCCAGGGACCCCAGTGAGATGGTGGACAGGAATCTTAGGTTAAGTAGTTATTGAGACAATGGCAAAAATGGGAGCAGTGATGTAAAGTAAAGTAAAAGTTAAAGATATGGATCTTTACCTTCGAAGCAGTTAGATTCAATACTAAATCACTCGCTAACACACCTAATTTAAATTACTTGCTCCTTTCAAAATATCGGGTATACTCTCCCGAGATTTAATATTCACAATAGACATAATTAAATAATTGGAGGAGTAGAAATATGACGAGGTTTAATTAACCTAATCTTGATTTATTATATAAATTTACATTAAGGGAATGGACATCTGAAGATCAAACACAAAATGTAAAAATAATAAATGCAACAAAATAATAAAAACTATGGTTTAGACTCGTGGTCTTTTACAATGATTAATAATTGAAATGGGGGTCGGATACGCAGAGACTGTGCTAGTCTCGAAAGCAAAAATAGGTAAAAACTGTACACACAATACCACCGTACACAACCAGAATATGCAATAGCCAGTTAAACCTAAATTAAGTAAAAATTAATCTAAGCTAAAAAATGGGGGAAAAATTAAGTGACCACATATTTTTACCTATGCTCCTTACAGAAACTAGCCCTTGTCCTAAAATGGCTGCTGACCGAATAGTTTCACAGTTGCGCCCTTAACTGGCCCACCCCAGGAATCCTTGCTTGTGGTAGAGTTTCTCTGGCTTGTCTCCTACCCTATCACCAGCCACAGGTCCCTGTGTGAGTTGAGTTTTGGGAGGGGGGGGGTTGAGCCAGAGGTGCATATTCACTGACTAGATCAGCCAGCCGGTCACAACAATAAGTTCTGAATGAATTGGGCGATGCTAGGGTCGTGCGGGTTCACCTCTTTTCACCTTCAAAGCACTAAGTTAAAGAGCATACACTCGCTCATACCAACTTACCTACATCTACAGGGGGTTACTCTCAACATCTCGGGTGCATTTGACCAGTACTATACTATAAATTGGTAGGATTCATATAATGGGGTTAAAGATACAAATGTTTGTAATCTATTCCAAATAATTTATTACAGTAAAGGAGAGAATTAAAGTAACTCAATAATGATTTATTCACATTGTGGAGATTTTTTAAGTGTTGAGTGGGAACTTGTTAGTCCAGGAAAGTCTCCCTACCTCAGTTCCTAAAGGATTAACAGGGGAGGATAAGGAGCACTATAGCTCAGGGCACAAACACCCTGTTAATATCTTTACTGACTTAGTTCACTAACCATCACTCTTAAATGCAAAAAAGGGAAATTGTACTCAGTCCAGAGGCCTAGAAACTCCACACATGAAATAAAAGTAATATAATGACCTACTCTAGCTTTGTCAGGTCTAAGGTCATCTACACTCTTAGGCTCTGTTTCGGCTTCATCCCAGGGACCCCAATGAGATGCTGGACAGGAATCTTACGTTAAGTAATTATTGAAACAATGGCAAAAAATTGGAGCAGTGATGTAAAGTAAAGTAAAAGTTAAAAATATGGATCTTTACCTTCGAAACAGATAGATTCAATACTAAGTCACTTGCTAACACACCTATGACTTACTTAGGCTTACTCCTTTCAAAATATCGGGTATACTGTCCCGAGATTAAATATTCTTAATATGCATGATGAAGGAGTAAAAATATAAAAGGTTTAATTAACCTAATCTTAATTTGTTACACAAATTTACATTAAAAGAAATGAACATCTGAACATCAAACACAAAATGTAATAAAAAGAAATGCAAAAAAAAAAAAAAAAAAAAAAAAAAAAAAAAATATGGTTGATTAGACTCATGGTCTTTTACAATGGATAATAATTGAAATGGGGACCAGACACGCAGCCCATGTGACCCAGAGACTCTGCTAGTCTCGAAAGCAAAAATATATAAAATCTATACACACAATCCCACCGCACACAACCCGAAATATGTAACAGCCAGTTAAACCTGAATTAAGTCAAAATTAATCTAATCTAAAATTGGGGGAAAAATTAAGTGGCCAAGTATTTTTACCTGTGGTCCTAACAGAGGACCGTCCTTGTCCTCAAATGGCTGTTGGCCGAATAGTTGCAATTTACACTTTGCACCCTTGACTGGCCCACCCCTGGAATCCTCACTTTTGGCAAATAGGGTTACCAGGTTTGTGTTCTTCCCTGTCTCCAATCAGTAGGTCCTGGTGTGAGTCAAGTTTTGGTATTGGGGTGTGGGGGGGGGGTGAGCCAGATATGCACAGATTCGCTGACCAGGTCGATCAGCCAGTCACAACAACAGCTTCCGAATGAATGGGGTTAAAGATACCAATGTTTGGAATCTATTCCAAATAATTTATTGCAGTAAAGAAGAGAATCAGAGTAACTCAATAATTATTTATTCTCATGGCAAAATTAATAAGGGAAGTATTAACCACAATTTACAACACAAAATATTGAAATTGATAAACTGAATGAACACGTGGTATTAACCCTCAAACGGAATAAATAAAATAAAAATCTTATGATAAACAATTTATGCGGTAAGCTGCTGTGAGGTCCAAACATGTGGTCAGTGACCTCAAGAAATTACCAACGCACCAAAAAGTAAAAGTACATTAATTTCCATGCACGCAGCCTAAAAAGTGTATTGCCAGTTACCTAAACTTAACTTATGAGACAAATCGAAGCTTATCTAGAGGGGGAATTGCCATTAATTGAACTCACAAGATTTTTTATCCTTGGCACCCAAGTCCTGAGACTAGTGGTCTTCAGTTTTACCTCACTAGGCCTACTGCACTTGTTTAGCAGAGTCAATGGCCCCTTCCTACTCGCAGTTGTAAGGTTTCTGCAGAACTGGATGTTTTTCCTTAATAACGCTCAAGGTATCTGCTTGTCCTTATCCTTTGTAGAATCAGGGTCCGTTATTGTGCAAGGGGATAGGCTAGTGGGGGAGAGTGGGAGTACAAAGTTGACTCGGGGCCAATTGACCCTGGCTTGGTAGTTCCATTTAGCACCGTGGCCTGTAACTTTGTGAGATCGAGTTCGAGTCACCCGCTTCTGGGTTCCTTCGCAAAAAAAAAAAAAAAAAAAAAAAAAAAAAAAAAGTGCATCCCAATGCATACGCCAGTGGTCTTGAGGTGCTATTTCTAATTTAGGACAAGCTTGAAACACTTGTGACTTGTGAATTTTAAGCAATAGGGCCTACGCTTATTTAGAATACATGGAGAAATCTTGCAACTCCAGGGGATGAAGATAATCCTAACTCTAAACATATGGTCCACAAAACCAAAAATGAATCTAAAAGGTAATAATCAAGTCGGGCTTACGTGTGTGGACAACTATACCTCCTAGACTAGCAGACTTCAGTTGTATTAGAGAAATTAAAAGTACCTAAATACCTAAGATGAAATAATGAATACAAAAGTATTTATCTCGAGACACTCGCTTAAGGAAGAATTGTCAATCACATTTTCCCTGCCATGACGTCACAAACAATAACAATGTCTACCTATAAACTGTGAAGAAAGTTCTGTTCAATGATAACGCAGTTGATGTGCCATATTGGGACTTTAGGACAGGGCAGTTGTAAGGAGGGAGTGGGAGGCAGTATCTTGTGCAAAATACGAAGAGAAATCTGGCAGCTCTAAGGGATTATACATGCATAGTATTCCTAACTATTCTGGCTTACTAAAAATTAATAATTTGAATTAATCAGTAGCAAAGGGCTGGTGCGATGGGCATACAGCTTAAAATTAATCAGACCCGAATAAGTACTGAGAGATGAAAGCTTCTTATAAGTCAGCAGTATTAAAATTATATTCAAAACCAGTGTACTGATTATCTCGACGCACTTAGCTGAAGATAAGAACCATCGTTGTTACACAAGAGTAAGGCTTTTGTTACGTTTCTAGGCTGTAGCGTCACGAGCATGGCATACGGCATTAACGACTTCGGTTAATTTAAAGCGGTTTCCCCAATATTTCAATGGCACAGTGTAAAATCCGGACGTCGGATGCCGTCCGGGAGAATAGAAAACCCCTTGTATCACCGGTAAATGCGCCATAATACACCACTTTTTTGACACTGGTAATTTTCACTGATACTTTCTGTTATTTCCTGAATAAATGTTCGAAAAATATTGATTTATTTTCATTTAATTGAGAATAATCTCAATCGGACGTCAACATTACACTATGTACTAAGTGATATTATCAATAACATGAAAATAAACCAATATTTTTTTCGAACATTTATTCAGAAAATAGCAGAAAGTATCAGTGAACATTACCAGTCACAAAAAGAGGTGCATTTTCGCGTCTTTCCCGGTGATACAAGCGTTTTTCTATCCTCCCGGACGGCATCCGACGTCCGGATTTTACACTGTGCCTATTTCATAGAGAAAACGTACAGTAACAGTATGAGAGCGAAAGATTTATGGGTGACTACTATATTGCGAGGGAGACCAAACACAAGACAAAATGTAGGAGTGATGAAAAATTCTCCACAATGTTCTGCAAGTTATAATCATATATACATTCAATATACAGCATTAAATTAAGTTTGCATTGATAAATTCGAGGAAAAAGTACACCATTAAAAGATAGTTTATGCTTGGAGGACAATACATTCAACATAAGCTCTTGGTTTCACATACTGCGACGGCATTGCTACAACTATTATGGACTTGAGTTAGTGTTACCAAAATATTAAATCCCAAATTCCCCTGAGAAGGATGGAAATACAACATAACCTGTTCCTGATCCTAAATAAGAAAACATTAAAAACCATGCAAACGTTTTTTCAATACCCAGTTTTGTTTTATTCATATTTTAGTATATAATTGCATCATGCCTGATAAAGAAAACACACATCATACTTTGAAAAGAGCGTTGGTGAAATAATTTTCAACTGGTAACATTGACTTGAGTAAGCAATCAGTACAGGACTACTCGACAAGCGCAGTGCCATCTATTGCGAACACGTCCTACTAAAGCAGCCAAATGCTCATGGAATTCCAATACTTTTTTTTTTATTTATTATTAATTAGCACGATACATTTCATAATCATATTTTTTTTTTACCAATGGCTCTCTATGTTATGTTTATCATTCTTTTAATTTCGGTCTCGTGCCCTAGGGAAACACTTACTGTCTGCTCTAAATAAGCATTATCCTTAACAATCTCTAGAAGATCACCGACTGCCTTTATTTTATTTTTCCAAAATTTTCATTGAACATTACCTTAATTTTATTCATATTCATTTTAGGGCCTTAACTTTAGCTCTCTATATTTGAAATGAAAACCAGAGAAATTTTTTTTTCTAATGAGCAACGCCTACTTCTTTCTAATCCTTGATTCATCTTTATAAAAAGAAAAAAAAAGTCATTACAACAACGTAACTTCTAATAGACATCACAGTAGAAAGGTTTCTGATATTTGTGACTTGACTCCATAACTTAACAACGACTTATTTGGTTTTACCGTGAAGTGTAACGGAACCTGGAAAAGTTTGACCAACTTGACTGTGCTCTTAGCTATTACAAGTTAATGAAAAGTTCCTGGTATGTTTGATACATTCCATGTAAATATTAGCATAGCGTCTTGTGAGTAGTTTCTTAATTGGTATTTGGAGCTTTATTGCATATAGACAAAATTGGTTTGCTTTTGTGGTTAGACCAGAGACGTTAATTGAATATTGTTTGCTAGTTTGTTTTTGTTCGTGGAGACAATAGTTTTTTTTTTTCTAATTCATGTTCTCTATTCCAAATGAAAAGTGTTAAGCATACCACATTGCAAGTACATTGATTTGCACAGGTGTAAAACAGAAATTGGTAGCCTAATTGTATGAAGTTTATTATCGCGCCAATACATATTTGGGTAAATTTGTATTGTATTACAGGGTGTGATTTCGAACAGAAAATATATGTTTTCCTATAATAAATAACGTGATTTAACCGAATTTGACCTTCATTTCACGAGCAAACAAACAGAACCAATTCGGCTACCTTTAAGATGTCGAATTGGTTGATGTTATTACGGATGAAATGAAGGTGAAAACCGGTTAAATCACGATATTTCCTACCGGAAAACATATTTTCTGTTAAAATTGTTACATATAAACAATGTTGTCATATATGATGGGTTAAAATATTTAAATATAAACACTTCCCTTACTATTTAAGACGTTTTGCCAGAAGAGGTTAAAAACTACATATGGGAGTTATGGAAATTGGGCAGTAATCCGTGTGACTTGAGCTACTACAAACACATTTACATAGAGGAGTAACATTACCAATTCTCCAACAAGTGCTAAAAGCTCCACCTCTTGCTAACTTGCGCAAAATAACAGATAAACTTTGGAGTTAAGAAATCTGCTGTCTTTATAAAAAAGAAAGGAAAAATACCATTTGGGTCTACACCTCCATAAGCATCAAGGTCCATCAACAGAGCTTTAATCTCAGAGGTCGAAAAGCTAAACTAGTTAGTTTAGCCTCAGGAAAACAGGAATGAGTGTATGTATATGTATGTGTATGTATGTATATATGTATGTGTATGTATGTATGTGTGTGTAAGTATGTATGTGTATGTATGTGTGTGTGTATGTATGTGTATGTATGTATGTATGTGTGTATATGTATATATATATCTCTCTCAACTTCCCTTACGGATGTGATGCGAACGATAACATTAGCAATGTTACCAATGATAGTGTTACCGACGATGACGAATGGTACAGAGTTACCAACGGTACGGTGACATTACTAGCGATAGTAATGCTAGATATTTCCATACGTTATTTTAAATAATTTTCCCATATAAGTTTTACACAATAAATAAAAAGTACTATAAGGGCACAGAACCTAACAAACCCACCTAACCTAGGAGTTCCCCGGTCACAAAATACATATGACTATTGAGAAGCACTTACCTTTTTGCAATTAATATTTTTGGGCTCAAGCCATGATGTTGTGAGGGAAGTTCCTTAAAGTAGCTTCCTAAGGGATATATGTACTACAGTGATATTCCCAGAGAATTTTACCTTTAGGTGTCCAGAATTCTAACTCCTGGCGCGAATATCCTTAAAATTTCTCCAAAGGATATCTCATAATATCAGCGGACGCATTCTTGACACGCCTCCATAGCAATCTGCACCCCAAACAGCATTTTGGCTTCGAGGAGGATGTGGCAAAAGGGAGCCGTCCAAAGGCGCTCCCCGCTCTTGTAATACTATTGGGAATATAACAGCGCCATTCCCACGACGGCCGACTTTCCTTTTTTTTGTAGCGATCTCGCTCGGTGATATTTCCTGGTGATCTAACTTTTCGATCGTTTTACAAGATTATTATTATGCTTTCTCCATCTTCCGCCTCTGAAAAGTTGAGTATCGGGTTTTTACTATGAGTATATTTTAGCTCCTGTTTCACAATGAAATTAGAGTATTTTATTGTGTCTAGGAGCTAGGCCAGTTACTGGAGGCGCCATGGCGCAGTCGTTCGTTAGGCATGTGTTATTTAGATAGCAGAACGACTTCCAGTTTTTAATAGCTTTATTTAATTATTTTAATTATTTTGCTATTTAGGCAATTATTCTTGTAAAGTTTCGAACCCACCTAACCTAACATAGGAGTTCCCCGGTCACAAAATACATATAATGACTATTGAGGAATGACTTACCTTTTTGCAATTATTATCTTCCATGGGGGTAGACGACTTTTTCTCCAAAATGTACCTTTATAATAAGTAACGGTATAACCACAACGACTTTTCTTTTTGGTTTTAGGAATGATGGTTTTGGTATTACAATAATAAAATACGTGAATGTCCCTCCTGTAAGATAGGAGGGAAACGGCACTTGGGGCACTGTAAGGGTCGAGGAATTACGATGTGTGATTTCAGGAAATTATCAACATTGGCTGAAGAATAATAAAAATCACCATGGAATTTTGCAAATGTTTTAGGATTGATTGATTGATTGATTTAAAGTTTTCATGCATCCGTTTTAGGAACGGAATACTGAAGCCGTTATAAGTATCTATAACATACTCCATCGCAAAATACGAAAAAATAAACCTCGCTTGAAATGACGGACACCTTACTAGGTCAAAGGTTACAAGGGAAAAGGATTTGGTATGAACAGACCACTTAAAGAGACAAAGGAAGGGGGTAGGGAAATATCAGTAGACAACCCCCTTGTGTAAACTTTGAATAGGTACCTGTTCACGATTGGTTAACGGAAAAACAACGGAGTGTAGAGGGTAAACATGAATGAACTGTATAGGGAAACTAGTCCAGAGAAAGTATTCATGTATGATAAATAATATTGAATGGGAATATAAAACGAGATGATTTTAAAAGGAATAGGGTAATAAAACTAGTAATAGGTGGGGAAAAAGCTGCTGCGCAAGGGGAGGGGTATCTGCGCAGGACGAAACTGGTATGCACGAACGAACGTACGGGTGCTAATGATAGCATGCAGGGTTGCCAGGTTGGCCTTTTTTGGGCCAAAAAAATCAAATTTGACCTCTTTCCATGCTAGATGCCTAAATTTGGCCTATTTGAAATTGGTTAGACTTAACTGCTATATATTCGACCTTATTCTAGTATCAGGGTGGCCTTTTAAAGGTGCAATTGATCAGACGTTGGCCTTTTCTCATTTGGAAAACCTGGTAACCCTGATAGCATGGAAAGCTGACATTTGATCTACATCAGACGTTGGCAGCACTGGTTACTGTATTTTTTCACGAGACAATCTTAGCAACGGCGCCTCCAAAGTTTATTCAGATATACTGTTTTGTATTTTCCTCAGATTATTATACATTCAAGAAGTTAATGTATAGAGAAGAAAAGGCTTTTTTTATGATTATATTTCGTTTCCCCCAGTATGTTTTCCCCACCCAAAACCCAGAGTTCCCACTGGGGGTCCCCCATTATCGTAGGATATAGATGTATATATATTTCTGAAACTATTCATTTGCGACGGGAACGAGTGTCATTTTCGAAGAGCGTAATTTTTTCTATAAGAAAAAGTAGTTTTTTCCTAGGTTACATTGCCCTGTAATACACTACAATAAAACCCATATTTGTTGTATAATTTGTATTATATGGTCGAATGATGGTAGTCTTGATGGGTCGTGATCAACGTTAAAAGGAAGTGAATATCAACTAACTTCAGGAAAAATTTTAATTTAAGCTACCCTTTTGTCGATGAAAGGTGGTGATCTATTGCTTATTACCTGCTATGTTAAAATAATCCCTAGAGCTATGGGAATGCGTATGGGAAATTGCCACAAGCCTCCACAACCTCTGGTGATTTACTGAAAATTTAGCACTATTTCCTTAGTGTTGCGTATATCATGTAGTGAAATGCAATGCATTTATGAAAGTAGAATATATTTGGTGAATGTGAATGGCGTGTATCATTTTAGATGAGCATTAGATCTACTCATCGTAGTTGAGAGTAAGTTGCATTTTTTTCCTCCAACCCCCCCCAAAAAAAAATACTTTTTGGGCTCAAGCCATGTCGTCCTGATGGAAGGTTCCTTCAGTAGCTTCCTTAGGGTATATTTGACTACAGTAGATATTCCCAGAGAATTAAACTAAAGGTTTCACAGAATTCTAACTTCTGGCGCGAGTACCCTAAAGGTTTCCCTCTAGGATATCGTATATCAACAGGGGACGCATGCATTGACACGCCACATGGCTATCTGCACCCTAAATAGCGTTTACGCTTCGAGAGGGGAAAGGTGGCGAGATAACTGAGGAGCCGCTCCAAAGTTATCCTCCTTCGTTACTGTTACGGTACTCGCAACGTAAACAAACAGCGGCCATAGCTGTCCGTCATCCTGTGTGACGTCACGTCCGTCCTCATTCCTCGCTCTGTAGCTTTCTACAACGGTTGGTTTTTTCCCAGTGATCTCGCTTTATCCCTTGCATCCTTCGTCACGTCGCAACGTTCGGCCTCGCCTTCTTCTGGAAAGTTGAGTACCAGGTTCTTGTATTGTTTAAATAAGCTCTGGCTGTAAAGTAACGGTTTTTTACCCTTAAATCTTGTGTTTTGTGGCAGAGCTGTGCCTTGACCGGAGGCGCCATTTTACGACGCTGCTGTTCGCCTCGCATGCTTTAGCTAGTTAGCCAGAACAGCCCTCCCAGTCGTATAACTAATTAATATCATTAGTTATTTAGTCTTTATTGCTAGGAATTAGTTATATTATGCCGATGGTATTCTTCGGCGTTCTTAGTTAGCCGACCCCATGCTAGCCTACTAGCCTACCCTAGGCCGAAGCCTAGTGTTCATGTTTACTTTTGCATAATATAATAAGTGTTCCTAGTGTTAATGTAAATGAAGATATAGGCATTTTAAACATACAAGATTCAGTGTTGCACATGTACTTTTGCCTTCTAGGGACCATACAAGGGATTTTGCCTGGTCCATCCATGTCACACTCCCCTAACCCAACGTTGGGGCCCTTGTATGCTAACTTATCTCCCGTTACCTACGGGTAACCTCCCTCTGGGTAGCTTTGCTATATCTTAGCCCCCTTACCCGGAATAGTTTTCGGGTAGGTTAGGCTAGATCGTTCTTTCCTCTTCTCTACCATAGTATATGAAGGGCCCTCGGACAGAACCCCAGAGTACCTATTGTTCATCCCAGTCCACCTTAGGGGAATGCCTTTCCCTTAGGGTATCGACTGAGACTGAAGGTGGAAGGGCTCTGCCTTTCCCCCTAGACTGCACTTGGTTGGGACACGTCCCTTCCTCCCTGTAGCCTAGCGATGTCTTTCCCAGCCCTCCCTAATCTAGGAGAAGGTTCTCCTGGTTTAGGTTAGGCTTTGGGAGTTTGTTTTATTATAGTTTAGGACAGTACACCAGTGCTGTACCTGATCTGAGCTAACCTTCCCTAGGTTGGAGAGCGTTCTCTTCTGCCTGGGCAGTCTAGCACCTAACAGATTCCCCCCACCCCTTGGGAGTATTAGGGTTGTCCCCTTCTGCTCCCTCAAGACCCCTAACTCCCTCCCCACTCTATCCCTTTGTGTTGGCTTGCCTTCACACTCCTGTCCGATGTCCTACAACTCTTCTCCTGGGGAGAGTTGTAGGTTTGGCTGTGCTCTTCTGCTTGGTTGGCCGCTCTGCTACACTTCCCCTCCATAGTCGAACTATGGGGTGGTGCCGGCGGAAGATCCCCCTCGGCAGTGTCCTCTGATCCTCCCTTTTTTTACCACAGGCTTCCAACCGTCTGCCGGTTCCCTGCCGCCGGATGAGAGGCGTATCCCCTATCATGAGAGCACTCCTTCCGGAGGGAAGTCGGTTGGGTATCGGGCATTACCCTTCCTTACCTTCCCTCCTTTGATAACGTCTCACAGGATTTTTTATACAGGAACGTAGAGAGTAGTCCCCTTTTTTTTTGTTTTGTTTTGTTTTTTTGTTGCTGTCGGCTACCCCCCAAAATTGGGGGAAGTGCCTTGGTATATGGATGGATGGACCTTCCCTCCTTACCTTTCTCTCTCCTTACCTTTCTCTCTCCTATCATGGTGCCGCCTCCGCTTGCTGGCGCTAGCCGCTGACACCTCAGGTGACCTTCCTACTTCATAGGATGTCACTATTTAAGGATTATCTAGGGCGACAGCCTGCCAGGGGCCGCCTCCCCTTGCCGACGCTACCGCCAACATCTCTGGTAACCCTCTCCTCCATGTTATGCCGCCAGCTAAGGTTCACCAGCGCCGACAGGCTGCCGGAGGCTGCCGTCCTGCTGGCGACCTGCCGTCATGCCGGCGATCGCCTTCCTCTGTGTCTCCTATCTTTCTGCTGCTCAGTGCGTGGCCTTAGATGGATTCACCCCGCCGGACCGGCCTCCGGCTTTCCGCCGGTCTGCCGGCGACGCCCCTGCGCCTTTAATGGACAAGCACCCCTCCCCCGGCTGTCGGCCCCGCTCCGGCAGACGCTCTGATGCAGCCGGATAGCCTGACCGCTCTTTCTTTGGTATTTCATACCTTAAAAACCGTGGCTATGGTGTACGGTTGTACAGTACATCATTTCCAGCATACGCTGTGCTTCTCAGTGCAGTCTCTTGCCGGAACCTACCCAAATAAAGGGGGGTTTATCCTATTTCCCCCCCCTCTCTCCCTAGGTTCTGATTGATTTCAGATCCTCTCCATTCTGTAGACAATTCCTTAACAAGGAAGCCTAAGCTTGGCTCATCCATAAGGATGCTCTTCCCTCCTTTAGAACCTTCAGGTCCTAAGGAATTGACTGCAGAAAAGGTCACGGTAACCTTCTTCCTTTCTAGCTCACCTATCCTGAGCTCACTTAAAACCAATCTTACCGATATAAGTCAATCTTAATCTTAGAGTAATGTAAGCCATAACTATGTCTTCCATGTACTCATGGTCTCTTTCTTTTACAGAAGGAGTACGTGAAGTGTGAGAGCTCCTTCTGCAGGGTTCGCTGCCCTGTGCAGCAAAGAAGGGGAATCTCAAGTACTGGGATCCGCAGCCCTGTTCAACCTGCAAAGGCCTTCTTGATGAGGCGTTCGATAACCCTCCTTCCACGGAGGCCAGAGACTACGCTCGAGAGAAACTGCGCAAGTGGGTGCGCGGTTTCCAAAAGAACGCCATCGGGCCTTATCTCCCCAATGAAAAGATGAGGGCCCTGCTTTTCCCAAAAGCATTATCGGATTCTGTGATTCCCCAGGATCAGATCCCCTGCGTTCAACTAGTTTTTGAACCCGACATTTCGGCTACACTCCGAAAGTGTCATCTGGACGAGGTTGAGATGATGTCGGAAGTGTTCGACAACACCGAGAGGACACTCATGAGTGAATATCTGGAGGAAGAAGAGGATCAGGTGGAGTTCCCTGATTCGGAGGGCGAGGAGCCAGTCCCCTCTACCTCCGCTGCCTCGCAACCCCTGCTGCCGGCCACCGATGATGCCATCCGGGTACTGGTGGCACTGATGGACGAAAAGCTCCGTAAGAACCAAGAGGAGCTCAAAAGTCATCTTATGGGTTGGAAGCAACCGAAGATGATCTCGGTTAAGGACCTCCCCCCCCTGCTCGGAGTCTAACCCCTGGAGGTACGCCGAGCATATGCCAATTACAACTGGCAAGATTTTTATTAATGACAAGCTAGGGTCCATCCTCTTGGAAGAAGTGGAATTCTTCCCCAGCTTTGAGGCTTACCCGGACAGTTATGTCCGGCTCAGGTCCGAACCGGCCTCCAAGGAGGAGACCGAAACCAAAGAAGTGATCGTGTTCGATCACTCAAAAGCCCAAGCCATGCTGGCAGAATGTCTCAAGAGCCGAGGTTTTACCAACTTTAAGATGCCGGCATTGAGCAAGAAACACCCGTCCTTTCTTGCTCCCTCTACTGCGACCTTTCCCTTCGTGGAAAAGGCCTTCATGCGGTCATGAAGGCGGTGGAGTAAGGAAAGCCCTGCCCTACCCTGGAGGAGTGTAGGCCTCTCTCCCTCGCCCTTCCCCCCGACGACAGATTCTGGAAAGATATCCAGTTTACCTTCACGGTCGGGAAACTGGAACCTGACGCGGCTGGTCGTCAGTTTAACGAAGATCTTCCAAAGCTGAACGACCACCTTCTTCGTCGGGAGCAAGAGACCAAGGAGAGGCTAGCCGCCTCCCTGGCCGGAGACGTTAGGGTCCCAGACTTGTAGATGGTTTTCGCGAAGACCCACCCAGTAACAGTGATGAAGGACTTATATAGCTTCATCAAGGCCCGGAGAGCCTGCAGAGAATTTGCGTTTGCCAACGCGGCAGTAAAACACGAACCCCGGAAACTAATCTCCTCCAACATCTGGGGCAAACATCTCTTCCCAACAGCTCTGGTGAAAGAGATTGTGGACAAAGCCGCCTCTGAGAATCGGAACCTTCTCAATAAGTGGGGTATGTCCCGCAAAAGAAAGTCCTCTCAGGACGAAGGCCCTCAGCCTAAAAGGAAATCTTTGAAACCAAGGCCTAGCAGCGTCAACCAAAACGCCAGTTTCCGGCTCTCGCTACTCCCCAAGTGGTCGCACAGCCACAACAGACCTTTCAGTTGGTCCCCCAGCCGGTGTTGTCGCAATCACCGGTCTTCACCCCTGCCTATGAACGACAATCCACTACCTTTCGTCCCAGAGGTAGAGGCTCCGGCAGAGACTCCTCTCGCCGTCCCTCCAGGGGCAGAGGAGGAAGGGGAGCTAGCGGCCGAGGTGGCAAACCCTCGGGAAACCAGAAGCAATAAAGTGCTTCCGGTGGGAGGAAGACTCCGCCATTTTCAGGATCGCTGGACCTTCGATCCTTGGGTACACAGCATCATTAAGAAGGGACTGGGTTGGAGCTGGACGCAACCACTTCCAACCTTTAACCAATTCTTCCAGCCATCAACCCCCGTCTTGGAAGAATATGTCCTAGAACTCTTGACCAAGAAGGTGATCAAGAGGGTAAAGTCCACCAGGTTCCAAGGAAGACTGTTTTGTGTTCCCAAGAAGGACTCGGACAAGCTCAGTCATCTACTTTTCCCCCCTCATGTTCATTGCGAACAACAAATTCAAGATGCAGACTCTTCAACAAATAAGAGCCCTACTGCCTCACTAGGCCTACACGGTCTCAATAGACCTGGCGGACGCCTACTGGCACATCCCAATGAACCAGCACGTTTCCTCCTACCTAGGATTCCGGCTCCAAAGAAGCAGCTACGCCTTCAGAGCCATTGCCCTTCGGGCTCAACGTGGCTCCGAGAATCTTCACAAAACTAGCACACACAATCGTCCACCAGCTACGCCTTCAGGGCGTCCAAGTGATGGCCTACCTCGATGACTGGCTGGTCTGGTCGACATCGCCAGAAGAATGTTTGCGAGCTTGCAGCAAAGTGACCCAGTTCCTGGAACATCTGGGTTTCAAGATAAACATCAAGAAGTCTCGCCTCGCTCCAGCTCAGAAGTTCCAATGGTTAGGAATCCATTGGAATCTTCAGTCACACCGCCTTTCCATCCCGCTGAAGAGAAGGAAAGAAATAGCTGGGTCTGTCAAAAGACTTCTCAAATCCAAACGGATTTCAAGACTAAAGCAGGACCAAGTACTCGGCTCCCTACAGTTCGCCTCGGTGACAAACCCAGTGCTACGAGCACAGCTAAAGGATGCCTCAGGAGTCTGGAGACGAAACGCATCCATCGCTCGAAGAGATCTCAAGAGACCCCTACCGAACAGGCTTCGCTCACCACCAAGACCGTGGTCAGAAGCAAGGAACTTGAAAAGATCCATCCCTCTTCAACCTCCGCCTCCATCGATCAACATCCACACGGACGCCTCTCTGGAGGGTTGTGGGGGTCACTCCCATCAACGACAGGTTCAAGGAACATGGTCTCCCCTATTCAAGACTTTTCCCATCAACATCTTGGAGGCCATGGCGGTTCTTCTCACCCTGAAGAAATTATCCCCGCGTCCCTCGATTCACATCCGTGTGACTCTGGACAGCTCGGTAGTAGTCAGATGTCTCAACCGTCAGGGCTCGAGATCGCCCCACATAAACCAGGTGCTATTACCCATCTTCCGCCTGGCGTACAAGAAGAAATGGCACTTGTCTGCAGTTCACCTACAAGGATTCCGCAATGTGACGGCGGACGCTCTATCGAGGACAAGCCCGATAGTCGGAAAGGTCCCTAGACGCAAGATCATTCTCCTTCATCTCCAGTCAAGTCCCGGAACTACAGATCGATCTGTTCGCGACGAGCGACAACAAGCAACTTCCTCGATATGTGGCCCCTTACGAGGACCCCAAAGCGGAAGCAGTGGACGCCATGTCCCTGGACTGGAACAGATTGTCCAAGATTTACCTGTTCCCTCCACCCAACCTTCTGCTGAAAGTCCCCTCCAAACTGAGAACCTTCAAACGGACAACAGCCCTAGTGGCTCCCAAGTGGCCTCGGAGCATCTGGTGTCCCCTAGTCCTGGAGCTACATGTAGCCCAAGCTGATCCCCCTGCCGGGCCCAGTTCTCTCCCAACAGGTGCAGAAGTTGACTGTCTTCGCTTCATCAAAGAAAGTCTTCATCTCATGATTTTCTCTCCCTAGCCGTGAAGAAAAGGTTTGGGATCTCGAAGAAAAGTTTAGATTTCCTAGAGGAATACAAAACAAAGTCTACCAGAAGGCAATATGAATCATCCTGGAAGAAGTGGGTATCCTTCGTTAAGGCAAAAACCCTATGGAAATCTCCATAGATTTTTGCACGTCCTTCTTTATTCACCTTCATGGACAAGGCTTAGCAGCCAATACGATTTCCACTTGCAAATTGGCCTTGACTAGACCACTACTGTACGCCTTCCAGATAGATTTGTCCAACGAAGTCTTCAATAAACTCCCGAAGGCGTGTGCTAGACTCCGTCCAGCACCTCCACCGAGACCCATCACCTGGTCCCTGGATAAGGTGCTCCATTTTGCCTCTAGTTTGTACAACGAATCTTGCCCTCTGAAAGACTTGACTCAAAAAGTAATTTTCCTTTTTGCTCTCGCCTCGGGAGCCCGAGTCTCTGAAATAGTGGCATTATCAAGAGAGGGCCAGATACAGTTTGCCGACACAGGGGAACTTACCCTCTTCCCCGACAACACTTTTCTCGCTAAAAACGAACTCCCCACCAAAAGATGGGGCCCTTGGAGAATCTGCCCCCTGAAGGAAGATATGTCTCTATGCCCAGTGGAGAGTCTTAAGGTATATCTTCAAAGAACTTCAGACTTTGGCGGAGGACAACTCTTTAAAGGAGAAACCTCGGGTAGTGACCTGTCACTAAAACAACTAAGAGCGAAAATCACCTACTTTATTCGCAGAGCGGATCCTGATAGTACACCCGCAGGTCATGATCCTAGGAAAGTCGCCTCTTCCCTGAAGTTTTTCCAAGGAATGGACTTCGAAAGCCTCCAATCCTTCACAGGCTGGAAGTCGTCTAGAGTGTTTTTCAGACACTATGCGAAGCAGGTGCACGAAATCAAGAGATTCTTGGTAGCAGCAGGTAGTGTAATGAAACCTGCTTTTTAGTGCTGCGTAGAACAGTGAGTTATTTCGGGACTTTAACTCAAACGGGTGCCTGTGTTGGTCCTAGTGCGATAGTGATTTCAAGGGACACTTAGTGTCACTAATAGACTGTTCTTCATCAAGGTGAAGTGACATAGATTCTTACACGTGTGCCACATGTTCTTGGGACATGTGTATAGTGATTTTAAAGACTGGGGTTCCCCCGGGAACTTGTGTTTAAAGGCAAAAATTTTTTCCCTTTCAGATTCCACTTCACTGTCTTTACTGGAAATGTCTGTTATCCGATATTATTATTGTAGATAATTTTCTATAATTCCATGCAAGTTTTTCAAATAAGATAATTATTTTATTTACCATATGCATCTTATTTCGTTCCTATCTTTCATATGAAAATAAATTGCTGTTAGTTTTATCTGCCCCTATTTCTATGGTTATTTTTGTTTAATATAGCTACTGTCTAATATACACTCACCTAGTGGTATAATATTGTTCCTACACAAATATTTAACCTTCCGATCTGTCATCGAGACCGGCACGATCTCTTCATCCAGGTGAGTCTATCTTCGTCAGGTTACTTCGAGATGTTCCTCTTGTCCAAACAGGACTTCCCTGCCAGGGGGGCTGGAAGCCAGGTCATTGTAATGCTACTGGTAGTGACATTTAACGGAGATGTCACGGTCTCTACGGTCACCAGACCACAGGAATATTGTTCGAAGTAGAAGGCACTTGAAATGGGGGAAAAATCCACGATACATTAATTCTCTGGTACACTTCCATCAGGACGACGGCTTGAGCCCAAAAAACGGATTTTGAGCGAAGCGAAAAATCTATTTTTGGGTGAGATGGCCATGTCGTCCTGATGGAAGGTTCCTTCAGTAGCTTCCTTAGGGTATACGTATATGACTACAGTAGATATTCCCAGAGAATTAAACTAAAGGTTTCACAGAATTCTAACTTATGGCGCAAGTACCCATAAGGTTTCCCTTTAGGATATCGTATAATAACGGGATGTATGCTCGACACGCCACGTAGCTATCTGCACCCCACATAGCGTGAACGCTTCGAAGGGGAAGTGTGGCAAGTTATGGCAGGAGCCGTTACTAAGTTCTCCTCCTTCGTTACTGTTACGGTACATCTTGGTTGACGTCACCGTTGCGCGCCTTCCTCATTCCTTCTTACGTAGCGTTTATGACCAGGTGCTTTATCCCCGTTATTCGCCCGTAAATTCATCATGTCGCAATATTTTGCCTCGCCTTCTTCTGGAAAGTTGATTACCATATGCTCGTATTGTATAAATAAGCTCTGGCCGTAAAGTACTGTAACGCCTTTTTATCTTGAAATACTGTGTTTGTGGCGGAGCTGTGCCTTGACGGAGGCGTCATGACGCCGAGGCTGTTCGCTTCGCATGCTTTATTTAGTTAGCCAGAACAACCCTCTCGGTCTTATAACTAATTATCAGCATTAGTTATTTAGTCTTCATTGCTAGGTATTAGTTATATTATGCCGACAGTGTTCAATTTCGGCGAGTGTAGGTTGCCGAATTCGTATGCTAGATTGCTAGCCTAGCCCCTAGGCTCGATACCCTAGGCGTTTTTGTTGACTTCATGCATGATATAATAATTGTTCCTAGTGTTAATTTAAGAGATGAAGACGTTAGGCATTTATACATAAAAGATTCAGTGATTGCACATGTTTTTCTACTTCTAGGAAGTATACAAGGGGTTTCGATAATCTAGGTAGTAGACACTCTTACCCCTAACCTAACGAAGGGCTCTTGTATACTTTCTTAATCCCCAGTTACCTTATCCAAGGTAATCTCCTCCCTCTGAGGTAGCCTAGGCTACATCCTACCCCTCTTTAACTTGAATCGTATTAAAGTGATGTTAGGCTAGGATTTTCTTTCCCCACTCTTAGCCATAGCACATGAGCTTTGAGTTTGGGACAGAACCTCAGAGTACCAGTCGTTTGCCCCCCAGCTAACCCATTAGGTGAATGAACTCTCCTTTTGGTCTCTGCTGGTCGGCAAAGGCGGGAGGGCTCTGTCCTTCCCCCTAGTCCACACCTGGTAGGGTTACGACCCTTCCTCCCTGTGGCCTAGCAACTTGTCCTACACCTGCCTTCCCTGGTCTGGGAACTTGTTCCCCTGGCCTAGGTTAGGCAGGCCATGGGATTCTGTTTTCTTATAGTTTAGGACTGAACATTAGTGCTGTGCCTTCACTGTACTAACCTACCCTAGGCTGGAGAAAAATTCTTCCTACACCTGAGATAGTGCTGGTACGGAAACAGAACCCCCCCCCCCCCCCCCTTGGAGTGATGGTGAGGGCTCACGCCTTCCCCTACACAACCCCCTCAGGACCCCCCCACCTCTGTCCCTTAGTGTTGGCCTAGCCATCACACCCGTCCACCGTCCTGCAACTCGACCGTGTGCCGGTGGGTTGTGGGGTTGGCCCGGTCCTTTCGTTGTTTAGCCCGAACTCCTAGGCTCCCCTGCATATAGTTGAACTATGGGGTAGCATATGACAGGTCGGTCTGCCAGAGGAAGACCTCACTATCTTAGTGCTCTTCGGTCCTCCCTTGGGCCGCCACCCGTAACTCTAGCCGACTGCCGGCTCTGTTGCGGCTGGATGAAAGGTTGCCATCCTTTCCCTTTAATTTGAACACTCCTTCCGGAAGAAGAGGTTTGGGTAATGAGCTACCATCCTTCCCTTTTTCTTCTTCTATTCTTTCTCTCTTATCTGATCAGTGAGGGTCCACTGCCATCAACTACCCTGCTGGCAACAGCCGTCAGCTTAGCCCGGTATCCTCTCTCTCATGGATTGACGTCGGTGTTGGAATACCTACGCCTATTGCTTTCCGACTGCCGGGGGCCGCCGACGTGCCGGCGACCTGCCATCATTTTGAGGTTCGCCCTCTCTCTGCCACATAGACTGATGGCTGGGAGATTTGCCGGCGCCCGGCGCGCTTCCGGCATGCCGTCATGCTGCCGGCACCACCTAATGATTCTACTTCAGTGGACTGTCGCCTCTACCCTGCCGGCCCTGCGCCGGCAGTGTCTATTGTATAGCTATATACGATAGCCAGTACTTATAGGGCATAGTACATACCCTAGTCAGAAAACTATGGTGTATAGTTGCGCAGTAAATTCTTCTAGCATATTCTGTGCATCCATGCACAGTCCCTTGCCAGGACCTACCTGAATCGGGGAGAATCGTTTCTCCCCCTTTCTCTCTTTGCTGAATGAACTCTGCTCCCCCTTTTACCATCACTAATACCTTGGAGGAAGTCTAAGCCATGCTTTATCCAGTGTGGATATCCCTTCCCCCTCTTAGGGCGTCCTGAAGGAGCCCCTAGAATTAGTTATGGTATGGGGTCATGGCAATTGGCTTGGCGGGATGCAAAAGTATGTGTCTTTTCTGCTTCATTTCCAGCTCACCTATCCTAAGCTTACACTTGGAAAGGAATCTTATATTTTAAGTACAGGTAATTTTATTTTAAGACTAATCTAAGATTACTTTAAGTCAATAATACAGATTTCTGTAGACTCTTGTACTGTACCCCGTCCTTCTTTACAGGAGGAGTACATCCGGTGTGAGAGCGCCTTCTGCAGCGTTCGGCGCCCGGACTTCTATGGTCACCTGGCGGGCCGAACCCACGCCAGCTGTTCCGTCACCCAAGGGACTCTCCGGTATTGGGACCCGCAGGGCTGCACAGTCTGCAAAGACCTGCTCCATGAGGCGTTCGAGGACCCCCCCATCTGCGGAGGCCAGGGACATCGCTCAAGAGAAACTACGCAAATGGGTGCGTGGTTTCCAGAAAAACGCCACGGGGCCCTATCTCCCTAGCGAGAGGATGAGAGCTCTGCTCTTTCCTAAGGCATCTGCGGATGCCGTCATCCCTAAACCTGAGATCCCCTGCGTCCAGCTGACGGTCGAACCTGACGTATCGGACGCACTCAAAGACTTCCATCTTGATGAGGTGGAACGAATGTTGGAAGTGTCGGACACCACCGAAAGGACCCTGATGGCCGAGGGTCAAGAAGAGGTGGAGCATACGGAGGCTCCTGACTCAGAGGGTGATGGCGCCCGCGCCCCCTCTGTTACTTCAGTTGCGATTTTGGAACCTGTCCCCCCTACTTCTTCCACTCCTACACCTGTGAAAGTGAACACCCAGGATCACCTCCAAGCCTTGGTGGCACTCCTGGACGAGAAGTTCCGCCAGAGGGACGAAGACTTCAAGAGGGAGATCCTTCGTGTGTCGAAACAGACCCCGAGGAAGATCACTGTTAAGGATCTTCCCCCTTGCTCAGTGACCAACCCATGGAGGCATGCAGAACACATGCCGATCACGAGTGGATGGATCTTCATCAACGATAAGCTAGGCGCCATTCCCCTTGAAGAGGTGGAGTTTTTGCCTAGCTTCGAAGCATACCCGGACTGTTACATCAGTCTCAAGTCCGAGCCAGTTTCCAAGGAGGAAACTGAGCCTAAGGAGGTCATCGTCTTTGACCATGCGAAAGCTCAATCTCTTCTGGCCGGCTGCCTCAAGAGTAAGGGCTACACCAACTCCAAGGTGCCGGCCCTAAGCAAGAAACACCCATCTTTTTTTGCTCCTGTCACCATGGTCTTGCCTTTTGCCGAGAAATCCATGTTGGCAGTGTTGAAGGCGGTGGAGGAAGGAAAACCCTGCCCTACACTGGAAGAATGTAGGCCCCTCGCCCTCCCTCCCGACGACAAGAACTGGAAAGACATCCAGTTAACTTTCTCCGTAGGAAAGTTGGAGGCTGACATCGCTGGACGGCAGTTCAACGAAAACCTCCCCTTGCTCTCTGAATACCTTCTGCATCGGGAGCTGGACACGAAAGAGAGGCTGCTGCCTCCCTCTCTCTTCAGGTCCAAATGGAGACGATGGCCGGGGACACAAGGACCCCATTCTTCTACATGGTCTTAGCTAAGACCCATCTCGCCACCCTGACGAAGGGCTTTACAGCTTCATCAGGGCCCGGAGAGCTTGTAGAGAATTGGTGTTTGCGGATGCCATCGTCAAACACGAACCCCGGAAACTGATTTCCTCCAACATTTGGGGGAAAGATCTCTTCCCTAACTACCTCGTGAAAGAGATCGTTGACAGAGCCGCCACTGAGAACCGGAACCTTCTCCATAAGTGGGGCATGTCAAAGAAGAGGAAATCTTCTCAGGATGAGGGCCCCCCAACCTAAGAAGGCCAATAAGCCCAGACCCCAGCAGCGTCAGGCTAAGCGCCAGTTTCCGGCACCCGCCGCTCCCCAGTTGGTGGCTCAGCCCCAACAGACCTTTCAGCTGGTCCCCCAGCCGGTGATGGTTCAGTCACCAGTCTTCACGCCAGCCTATGAAAGACAGTCTACTACCTTTCGTCCCAAAGGTAGAGACTCCGGCAAAGATTCCTCCCGATGTCCATCAAGAGGGAGAGGAGGAAGGGGACCAGGCGGCCGAGGTGGTAAACTCTCTGGAACCCGGAAGCAATGAAATGCTTCCGGTGGGAGGAAGACTCCGCCTCTTCCAGGATCGTTGGACCTTCCATCTTTGGTCTCGCAGCATCGTCAAGAACGGACTTGGGTGGAGTTGGGTAACACCACCTCCAATTCTTCCAACACTCCACCCCAGTCCTGGAAGAATACGTCCAAGAACTCTTGAACAAGAAGGTGATCAAGAGGGTGAAGTCCACCAGGTTCCAAGGAAGACTATTCTGTGTTCCCAAGGAGGACTCCTACAAACTTGGTCATTTTGGACTTGTCCCCTCTCAACAAGTTCATAGAGAACAACAAATTCAAAATGCTGACTCTTCAGCACATGAGAGCCCTGCTGCCTCCAAAGGCTTACAGTCTATTCAATAGACTTAGCGGATGCCTACTAGCACGTTCCAATGAAGCGCCAGGCCTCCTCCTACCTAGGATTCAGGCTTCAAAGAAGGCAGTACGCCTTAAGAGCCATGCCCTTCGGAGTCAACATAGCCCCAAGGATCTTCACGAAGCTCGCAGAAACGATCGTCTAATAGCTACGCTTACAAGGCATCCAGGTGATGGCTTACCTGGACGATTGGCTGGGTTGGGCGGCATCCTCGGAAGAATGCTTGCAAGCCTCCAGAAAGGTGACCCAATTCCTGGAACATCTGGGTTTCAAGATCAACACCAAAAAGTGTACTTTTTCCAGCTCTGAAGTTCCAATGGCTAGGAATCCATTGGAACCTTCAGTCAGTCTTTCCATCCCTCTGAAGAAAAGGAAGGATATAGTGGGATCTGTCTAGAGACTCCTAAAATCCAAAAGAATTTCAAGACGAGAACAAGAACGGGTGCTCGGCTCCCTCCAGTTCGCTTCAGTGACAGACCCAGTGCTACGAGCACAGCTAAAGGATGCATCGAGAGTCTGGAGAAGATACGCATCCATCGCTCGAAGAAATCTCAAGAGACCTCTGCCAACCAGGCTTCGTTCCCTCTTAAAGCCATGGTCGGAGGCAAAGAACCTGAAAAGATCAGTACCTCTTCAAGTACCGCCTCTATCGGTCGTTATCCACAAGGATGCATCGCTAGAAGGATGGGGTGTTCACTCCCATCAACGGCAAGTTCGAGGAACATAGTCTCCCCTATTCAAGACGTTTCACATAAACATCTTGGAGGCCATGGCAGTCCTTACTCTGAAGACGCTGTCTCCACGTCCCTCAGTCCATATCCGTCTGACTCTGGACAGTGACGTTGTCGTCAGATGTCTCAACCATCAGGGCTCAAGATCGCCCTAACTCGACAAAGTGTTGCTACCCATCTTCCGTTTGGCGGACAAGAAAAGAGGGCACTTGTCGGCAGTTCACCTACAAGGATTCCGCAACGTGTCGGCGGATGCTCTATCCAGGACAACCCCGATAGTCGTAATGGTCCCTAGACGCAGACTCATTCTCCTTCATCTCCCTTCAAGTCCTGGAACTGCAGATCGACCTCTTCGCAACGAGGCCCCATACGAGGACCCCCGAGCGGAAGTGGTGGACGCCATGTCCCTGGATTGGAACAGATGGTCCAAGATTTACCTGTTCCCTCCACCCAACCTTCTGCTGAAAGTCCTCACCAAGCTGAGAACCTTCCAAGGAACAGCAGCCCTAGTGGCACCCAAGTGGCCCTGGAGCAACTGGTTCCCATTAATCCTGGAGTTACAACTCAAGCTAATTCCCCTGCCGGACTCAGTTCTCTCCCAGCAAGTTCAGAAGTAACTGTCTTCGCTTCATCAAGGAAAACCCGAGACCTTCATCTCGTGATTTTCTCTCCCTAGCCGTCAAGAAGAGTTTGGGATCTCGAAGAAAAGCTTGCACTTCTTAGAGGAATACTGTACTGTAAAAAAAAAATGACAAATTCGGAGGTAATTTGTATTTTTCTAACCATACAAACCTTAGCTATTTACATGGGGTATTACTTTCGGCGTAGCTGAAATGACGAGCCATTATATTTTTAACGAGGGTTTACTACCCCTTCGCTAGTTAGCGAGGGGGTAGTAGCTACCCCTCCTCCCTCACACACCGGTGATCTGATTCACTTCGCTTAGAGGTAGGACTTCACGGGGGACAGGGCTGGCGGGCAAGTATGTGTAATTAGATAAGGTTTGTATGGTTAGGAAAAATACAAATTACTGTATCTCCGAATTTGTCATTTGTTCCGTAACCAAAATACAAACCACGCTGTTTACATGGGGTGACTTAACCCTTAGGTAGGGTGGCAAGTCCCAGCCTTACTGGCTTTGGCTTTGGCTTTGCCCGGGGACTCAGGATCCGAGTGTGTAGCACTCGAGATAAAGGAGTCCCTGCACCTCGCAAGTTCCTTGCTCTGCAAGGAATGTGCGTCTTCTTACTCCGCAAGGAACGTGCGGCCTACATAAGCTAGTGTGTGAAGGAAAGAAGTGTGACTCTTCCTAGGAAGTTGACCTTAAGTCCTTTAGATGGAAGTCTAGGCTAGGAAGTTCCCAATACCACCTTGTCAGGGTATGGGGGATGCGACAGTATTATTTTAATACTAGGAACACAAGGAAGCATGGTTTACCTGCAGTGGTTTTGAGGTCAGCTGTGCAGAGAACCCAAGATGCTGCTTTCCCCAAGAGAGGGGAGGATAAAGGAAAGAGTAAGGGCCAGACATACTTTTTCATTCGTGCAGACTAAAACCAGGTAATAATGCCCTCAACCGTCTCCTACTTGTCCATTAAGGAGCCTGAGGATAGACTAGCTGTTGTGCAACCACCACAGGGCCGATAGAGAACGATTCGAACCTCCTGTGGGTCACGTCCTGCAGGTAATGGGCTGTGAAGGTCGTTTGACGCTTCCAGACCCCAGCCTGTAGAACCTGCGTCACTGAGAAGTTTCTCTTGAATGCCAGGGACGTAGCGATGACTCTGACATGGTGTGCTCTCGGGCGACGTGACGGAGGAGGGTCTGGATTCAGGGAATGGTGAATGACGCTGCGAATCCAAGCTGAAATGGTGTTCTTAGTGACCCTCCGCTTCGTCCTTCCTGTGATCACAAACAGGGCTTGCGCTTGAGGACGAACTGTAGCTGTTCTCTTAAGATAGAGCCTCACTCCTTACTGAGCACAGTAAGAGATGGTCTGGGTCATGTGTTAAGAACGGAGACTCAAAATCCTGAAGGAGTCGAACCGTGGGTCCGGAACTCCAGGATTCTAAGTCTTGGCAACAAACTCAGGGACGAACCTGAACGTTACCTCCCCCCATCCCCTTGAATGGGCGACGTCGTATGAGAGACCATGAAGTTCAATGACTCGCTTGGCCGAGGCCAAAGCGGGCAGGAACAGTCTTCCAAGTCAGGTGACGATCAGGAGCCTGGCGTAATGGTTCGAACGGAGGCCTCTTAAGAGACCTGAGGACACGAACCACGTTCCATGGAGGAGGTCTCACTTCCGACTGAGGGCAGGTAAGCTCGTAGCTTCGTATGAGTAGGGAAAGTTCCAGCGAGGAGGAAATGTCCTTTCCTTTCAGCCTGAAGGCCAGGCTTAAGGGTAAGCGATAGCCTTTCACCGCAGAGACAGAAAGGCGCATTTCTTCCCGCAAATACACAAGAAACTCCGCTATTGCTGGAATAGTGGCATCGAGGGGAGAGATACCCCTTCCACGACACCAACCACAGAAGACTCTCCACTTCGCCTGGTAGACCCCTGCAGATGACTTTCGCAGGTGTCGAGACATCCTCTCTGCAACTTGTTGCGAAAAGCCTCTCTCTGTGAGGAGATGCTGGATAGTCTCCAGGCGTGAAGCCGAAGCGATGCTACGGCTTTGTGCAAGATGTTGCAGTGTGGTTGCTTGAGTAGCTCGTGTCGTGGAGGAAACTCTCTCGGGAGTTCCATCAGGAGCTGCAGAAGGTCCGGGAACCACTCTGCATGATGCCATAGCGGAGCTATTAGGGTCATTGACAGGTTGACTGATAGTCTGGTCTTGTTGAGCACCCTTCTCATCAGACAGAACGGTGGGAAGGCGTAAACGTCGATGTTGTCCCACCGTTGTTGGAAGGCATCTTGCCAGTGCCTTGGGGTCCGGGACTGGGGAACAGTACAGTGGAAGCTTGAAGTTCAAGGCTGTCGCGAACAGGTCCACCGTCGGGGAACCCCACAAAGTCAGGACTTTGCTGGCTACTAGAGGATTCAAAGACCACTCGGTACTCACTATCTGCGATGCTCTGCTCTTCTCAGACTGTCGGCGAGCACATTCCTCTTGCCCGGAATGAAGCGGGCCGATAGTGGAATAGAGTGGACTTCGGTCCATCTCAGTACCTCTACTGCAAGATAGGATAGCTGTTGTGAAAAGGTACCTCCCTGCTTGTTGATGTAAGCCACCACCGTGGTGTTTTCGCTCATCACAACCACGGAGTGACCCGCCAGGATCCGTTGGAACTGTTGAAGTGCCAGATAAACGGCCTTCATTTCTAGCATATTTATGTGGAGGTACTTTTCTGATTCTGACCATAGGCCTGAGGTCCTGTGGTTCAGAACGTGGGCCCCCCTCCCTTCTTTTGAGGCGTCCGAGAACAGCATCAAATCCGGGGGGAGGATGAGAAGATCCACTCCCTTTCGAAGGTTTACGTCCATCGCCCACCACTGAAGGTCCGTCCGTTCCGCAGGGCCCATAGGTACCAGGATGTCCAGGGAATCGTGGCCTTGATTCCACCGTGACTTGAGCCGCCATCGCAGGGATCTCATCCTGAGCCGGCCGTTTGGAACCAGACGGGCTAAGGAGGAAAGGTGACCTAGGAGACGTAACCACGATTGGGCTGTAAGCTCTTCTCGTCTGAGGAAAGGATCTGCGACCCTCCTCAGCCTTGCTATCCTGCCGTCTGATGGAAAGGCTTTGTGGAGATTGGTGTCCAATATCATGCCTAGATATACCAGTCGTTGAGATAGAAGCAGAGAAGACTTCTCGAGATTTACCATGATCCCTAGATCTTGGCAAAATCCCAGAAGCTTGTCTCGGTGTCGAAGAAGGGTCGACTCAGAGTCTGCCAGGATCAGCCAGTCGTCCAGATAACGGAGGAGACGGATGCCGATCCTGTGTGCCCACGAAGATATCAGGGTGAACACACTGGTGAAAACCTGCGGTGCTTTGGAGAGACCGAAACTCAGCACCTTGAACTGGTAGATCTTGTCTAGGCTGAATCTCAAGTACTTCCTGGAAGACGGATGGATTGGGATCTGGAAGTACGCGTCCTTCAGATCCAGTGTACACATGAAGTCTTGCAGTCTCACTGCAAGTCTGACCGTGTCCGCTGTCTCCATGCTGAACGGAGTTTATTTGACAAACTTGTTCGGGGCTGGGAGGTCGATGAAGGGTCTCCAGCCTCCAGACGCCTTTTTTACAAGAAAGAGTCTACTGAAGAAGTCTGGGGAGCCGTTGACGACCTCCTGGAGAGCATCCTTCTTGAGCATGGTCTCGACTTCTGCCCGAAGGGCTAGCCCCTTTACCGATCCCATGGCATAGGAGCTCAACGACACTGGATTCGCTGTCGGGAGGAAGAGATGTCGTGAACGGGACGCGATATCCCTGACTGATCAGAGATCGTCCAGGAATCGACCCAGAGTTGCTGCCACCTGAATGCGCAACTTTGTAGGCATCCCCCACTGGTGGACATGCAGGGGGATTGCCAATCCTAGCGTTTGCGGCCTCGGCCGCTCCCTCTAGGATTCTTGCCTCCCCAGGAGAACTTTCTGCCCTTCCTGTCTTTGACAGGAAAGGGCTGCTGTTTGGACACCTTCGTCTTTGCTGCCGGCGCCGGTTTCGTCAATTTGGAGTGGCGAGGTTGTTTGGGTGCTGGAGGTTTGTAGGGCTTAGATGTGAGAGCCCTTTGGAGGAGAGAATTGTGGTTCGATTTCCTCCACCTCTCGGCTGCCTGTTCCACATCCTTGGGCTCAAATAGGCTCTTTCCTAGGATGGAAGAGTGTCTGAGCTTGCAGACATCCACGGCTGGCACCTTCGCGTGGAACCTCTCGGTCACCGCATCACGTCGTTTTAAGATAGTTTGCCCAAAAGTTCGAAACTTGGTGGGCCAGAAACTCGATGGTACGTGTGCCCGAGAGGAGGAAGGTCTCCAGGGCCTTCCTGGTGCTTTCCTTGGAAAGATCCTCGGAATGCAGCAGGATGCCCAGAGACCCTAGCCAGACATCCAGCCACGAAGTGGCCTGCATGGCACACTTTGCGACCTTCTCCTGACTCAGGATCTCCGTTGCCGAGAATGTCACCTGCCGGTTGGAGTCTCTCTCAAGAGAGACTCCCCTGGTAAGCTCTTCCACGGAGTGGTGAG